>NW_027138233.1:0-65410 GCF_035084215.1 Heptranchias perlo | reverse complement strand
TAGAGAGCAAGAGAGAGAGAGAGACAGAGAGAGAGACAGAGAGCAAGAGAGAGCGAGAGAGAGAGAGAGGGAGAGAGAGAGAGGGAGAGAGAGAGAGAGAGACAGAGAGCGAGAGAGAGAGAGAGAGAGACAGAGAGAGAGAGAGGGAGAGAGAGTGATAGCGAGAGAGAGAGAGAGAGAGCGAGAGAGAGAGAGAGACAGAGAGCGAGAGAGAGAGGGGAGAGGGAGAGAGATGGAGAGAGAGAGAGGGAGAGAGAGGGAGAAGCTGGTTTGTTGTCAGGCAGGGAAGGGTTTGTGGGTTTCGAGACTGGATCCCAAGATCTTCATCAAATCCACATTCTGCGAGTCCCGCCCTTTAACTGTGGTGAGGCAGAAAGACCAGAAAAACAGGAAGAGCCTGTCAGAGCGCAGAGTCACAGGACGTCAGGCCAGGGAGTGGCCTTGTGCCCAGCTCCCCGTCAACAGCCAGAGCCCAGACCGGGGCTCAGGCCCAGACCGGGGCCCGGGCTCAGGCCCAGACCGGGGGCACGGGCTCAGGCCCAGACCGGGGCACGGGCTCAGGCCCAGACCGGGGCACGGGCTCAGGCCCAGGCCAAATGCAGGGTTGAGCGAGAGAGGGAGAGAAGGGAAAAAAGATTTTCATTCCCATCACGTCTTTCTCCACCTCAGGACGTCCCAAAGCTTCACAGCCAATCAAGTACTTTTTGAAGTGTGGTCACTGTTGTAATGTAGGAAACGCGGCCAATTTGCGCACAGCAAGATCCCACAAACAGCAATGTGATAAATGACCAGATCATCTGTTTTTTAGTGATGTTGGTTGAGGGATAAATATCGGCCCCCAGGACACCGGGGAGAACTCCCCCCTGCTCTTCTTCAAAAGAGTGGCCGTGGGATCTTTTACATCCACCTGAGAGGGGCAGACGGGGGCCTCGGTTTAATGTCTCATCCGTAGGACAGCACCTCCGACAGTGCAGCGCTCCCTCAGTACTGACCCTCCGACAGTGCGGCGCTCCCTCAGTACTGACCCTCCGACAGTGCAGCGCTCCCTCAGTACTGACCCTCCGAAAGTGCGGTGCTCCCTCAGTACTGACCCTCCAACAGTGCGGTTCTCCCTCAGTACTGACCCTCCGACAGTGCAGCGCTCCCTCAGTACTGACCCTCCGACAGTGCGGCGCTCCCTCAGTACTGACCCTCCGACAGTGCGGCGCTCCCTCAGTACTGACCCTCCGACAGTGCGGCGCTCCCTCAGTACTGACCCTCCGACAGTGCGGCGCTCCCTCAGTACTGACCCCTCCAACAGTGCGGCGCTCCCTCAGTACTGACCCTCCGACAGTGCGGCGCTCCCTCAGTACTGACCCTCCGACAGTGCGGCGCTCCCTCAGTACTGACCCTCCGACAGTGCGGCGCTCCCTCAGTACTGACCCTCCGACAGTGCGGCGCTCCCCTCAGTACTGACCCTCCGACAGTGCGGCGCTCCCTCAGTACTGACCCTCCGACAGTGCGGGCGCTCCCTCAGTACTGACCCTCCGACAGTGCGGCGCTCCCTCAGTACTGACCCTCCGACAGTGCGGCGCTCCCTCAGTACTGACCCTCCGACAGTGCGGCGCTCCCTCAGTACTGACCCTCCGACAGTGCGGCGCTCCCTCAGTACTGACCCTCCGACAGTGCGGCGCTCCCTCAGTACTGACCCTCCGACAGTGCGGCGCTCCCTCAGTACTGACCCTCCGACAGTGCGGCGCTCCCTCAGTACTGACACTGGGAGTATCAGCCTGGGCTCAAGTCTCTGGAGTAGGGCTCGAACCCCCAGTGAGAGGGAGGGAGGGGGAGGGAGGGAGGTGGAGGGGGGGAGGGAGAGGGAGGGAGGGAGAGTACGCGTGGGCGCTCAGGGCTGACAGAGATGGAGTTTATATCAGGCACAATGTTGGGGATTCTCCCTGTTGCCCTGACACTGATTCATGTCCCCAGAAACAGTGGTCCTCACCTCATTGGGGGTGGGAGGTGAGCTTGGCCCCATCTTGGTCCAGTGCGCTGTTCCTTTAAATACAACCTCTGACCCGGCCTAGTGCGCTGTTCCTTTAAATACAACCTCCGACCCGGCCTAGTGCGCTGTTCCTTTAAATACAACCTCCGACCCGGCCTAGTGCGCTGTTCCTTTAAATACAACCCTCTGACCCGGCCGAGTGCGCTGCCCCTTTAAATACAACCTCCCGACCCGGCCTAGTGCGCTGCCCCTTTAAATACAACCTCCGACCCGGCCTAGTGCGCTGTTCCTTTAAATACAACCTCTGACCCGGCCTAGTGCGCTGTTCCTTTAAATACAACCTCTGACCCGGCCCTAGTGCGCTGCCCCTTTAAATACCCAGCAGGAAGGATGTGATTTTCCACAGCACCTTTCACGGCCCCGGGACGTCCCAAAACACAACTCACTGACAACAAAGTACTTTGGCAGTGCGGACACTCACCTGACACAACCTCACCTGCAGCTCACCTGGAGAGTTCGGTCCCTCGGTCCCAGCCCAGGTCCAGGTCCCTCGGTGTCCTCGATCGGTCTCAGTGCCCGAACCTTCGTCTCTCAGGTGTGGCTCTGATGAAATCCTAAACTTCGCTCCTGCTCCCACTTCCTGCTGGAGCTCAGACTGAGTCTCAATTACCAACCTGCTTGAGAATTCGCCCTCCCCCCGTCTCACTCTGCCCATCCCACATTTAAAGGGACAGCGGCCCTCATTCAGAATTGACTCCCTTTCCAAACAATTCCCCCTAATATTACCCCCAAAGTCTCCCACTCCTACACTGAGGTATGGGTCCCACACACACCGACTCTCACTGGGGTACGGGTCCCACAGACACCGACTCTCACTGGGGTACGGGGTCCCACACACACCGACTCTCACTGGGGTACGGGTCCCACACACACCGACTCTCACTGGGGTACGGGTCCCACACACACCGACTCTCACTGGGGGTACGGGTCCCACACACACCGACTCTCACTGGGGTACGGGTCCCACACACACCGACTCTCACTGGGGTACGGGTCCCACAGACACCGACTCTCACTGGGGTAACGGGTCCCACAGACACCGACTCTCACTGGGGTACGGGTCCCACACACACCGACTCTCACTGGTGTTCAGGTCCCACAGACACCGACTCTCACTGGGGTACGGGTCCCCACACACACCGACTCTCACTGGGGTACGGGTCCCACAGACACCGACTCTCACTGGGGTACGGGTCCCACACACACCGACTCTCACTGGGGTACGGGTCCCACACACACCGACTCTCACTGGGGTACGGGGTCCCACACACACCGACTCTCACTGGGGTACGGGTCCCACACACACCGACTCTCACTGGGGTACGGGTCCCACACACACCGACTCTCCCCGGGGGACGGGTCCCACAGACACCGACTCTCACTGGGGTACGGGTCCCACACACACCGACTCTCACTGGGGTACGGGTCCCACACACACCGACTCTCACTGGGGTACGGGTCCCACACACACCGACTCTCACTGGGGTACGGGTCCCACAGACACCGACTCTCACTGGGGTACGGGTCCCCACACACACCGACTCTCACTGGGGTACGGGTCCCACACACACCGACTCTCACTGGGGTACGGGTCCCACACACACCGACTCTCACTGGGGTACGGGTCCCACACACACCGACTCTCACTGGGGTACGGGTCCCACACACACCGACTCTCACTGGGGTACGGGTCCCACACACACCGACTCTCACTGGGGTACGGGTCCCACACACACCGACTCTCACTGGGGTACGGGTCCCACACACACCGACTCTCACTGGGGTACGGGTCCCCACACACACCGACTCTCCCCGGGGCGGGGTCGGGTCCCACAGACACCGACTCTCCCCGGGGTACGGGTCCCACACACACCGACTCTCACTGGGGTACGGGTCCCACACACACCGACTCTCACTGGGGTACATTTCGGAAGGATAGGAAAAAAGGTAAAGGTGGTGGGGTAGCTCTGTTAATAAAGGATGAAATTGGTATAATAGTGAGAAATGATCTTGGCTCAGAAGATCAAAATGTTGAATCAATTTGGGTGGAGGTAAGAAATAGCAAGGGAAAGAAATCACTGGTGGGAGTAGTATTTCGGCCCCCTAACAGTAGCTACATTGCAGGGGCAAAATATTAATCAGGACATAAGGGGGGGCTTGTAAAAAAGATAATGCAATAATCATGGGCGATTTTAACTTTCACATAGATTGGACAAATCAAATTGGCAAAAATAGCCCTGAGGAGGAGTTCATAGAGTGTATTAGGGGACTGTTTCTTAGACCAATACATCGGGGAACCAACCAGGGAACAGGCCATTTTGGATCTGGTAATGGGTAACGAAACAGGATTAATTAATGGTCTCAAAGTAAAGGGTCCCTTGGGAAGCAGTGATCATAACATGATAGAATTTCACATCCAGTTTGAGAGCGAGGATCTTGGGTCTGAAACTACTGTATTAAACTTAAATAAGGGCAATTATAAAGGAATGAGGGCGGAATGGGCTAAAGTGGACTGGGTAAACAGATTAGATGGGATGATGGTGGGATAAACACTGGCAAACATTAAAAAGATATCTGATGACTCGCAACAAAAATATATCCCTGTGAGGAGGAAAGACTCCACAAAAAGGGGTGAACCAACCATGGCTAACTAATTGTAAACAATTTTACAACACCAAGTTATAGTCCAACAATTTTTATTTGAAATCTACAAGCTTTCGGAGGCTTCCTCCTTCCTCAGGTAAATGTTCAGGAGCTCCTCGAAGCCTACGCATTTAGACATATAGAACAATACATGGTGTTTACAGAATGCCCCTGCAACTGCCCGTTGCCAAGGCAATCACCGTGTTCAGACAGAGAGGTGTCACCTACAGAACCCCCGAATATACAGTCAACAAAAAAACAAACAGGAAAAAAAAACAGAGAGAGGCAGAAACATCCGGAAGGCAGAGAAAGCCAGCAAATGACCCATTATATTAAAAACAGATAGCTTTTGTTCGCTGGTGGGGTAACGTGTAGCGTTACATGAACCCAAGATCCCGGTTGAGGCCGTCCTCATGGGTGCGGAACTTGGCTATCAATTTCTGCTCGACGATTTTGCGTTGTCGTGTGTCTCGAAGGCCGCCTTGGAGAACGCTTACCCGAAGGTCGGTGGATGAATGTCCATGACTGCTGAAGTGTTCCCCGACTGGGAGGGAACCCTCCTGTCTGGCGATTGTTGCGCGGTGTCCGTTCATCCGTTGTCGCAGTGTCTGCACGGTCTCGCCAATGTACCATGCTCCGGGGCATCCTTTCCAAGGCGGCCTTCGAGACACACAACAACGCAAAATCGTCGAGCAGAAATTGATAGCCAAGTTCCGCACCCATGAGGACGGCCTCAACTGGGATCTTGGGTTCATGTCACGCTACACGTAACCCCACCAGCGAACAAATGTTATCTGTTTTTAATATAATGGGTCATTTGCTGGCTTTCTCTGCCTTCCGGATGTTTCTGCCTCTCTCTGTTTTTTTTCCTGTTTGTTTTTTTGTTGAATGTGTATTCGGGGGTTCTGTAGGTGACACCTCTCTGTCTGAACACGGTGATTGCCTTGGCAACGGGCAGTTGCAGGGGCAGTCTGTAAACACCATGTATTGTTCTATATGTCTAAATGCGTAGGCTTCAAGGAGCTCCTGAACATTTACCTGAGGAAGGAGGAAGCCTCCGAAAGCTTGTAGATTTCAAATAAAAATTGCTGGACTATAACTTGGTGTTGTAAAATTGTTTACAATTGTCAACCCCAGTCCATCACCGGCATCTCCACATCATGGCTAACTAAGGAAGTCAAGGATGGTATCAGGTTAAAAGAAAAAGCATACAACATGGCAAAGATTACTGGTAAGCCCGAAGATCGGGAAAACTTTAAAAACCAGCAAAGGATGACTAAAAGAATAATAAAGAGGGAGAAAATAAATTATGAGAGTAAACTAGCAAGAAATATAAAAACTGACAGTAAAAGCTTCTACAAGTATATAAAAAGGAAGAGGGTAGCTGAAGTAAACATTGGTCCCTTAGAGGATGAGACTGGGGAAATAATAATGGAAAACAAGGAAATGGCAGAGGAATTGAACAGATATTTTGTATCTGTCTTCACAGTAGAAGACACCAATAATATACCAATAATAGTAGAACATCAAGGGGCAAAGGGGAGGGAGGAACTAAAAACAATCACTATCACCAGAGAAAAAGTACTAGGTAAACTAATGGGTCTAAAGGCTGACAAGTCCCCTGGACCTGATGGCTTGCATCCGAGGGTCTTAAAGGAAGTGGCTACAGAGATAGTGGATGCATTGGTTGTAATCGTCCAGAATTCACTAGATTCTGGAAAGGTCCCAGCGGATTGGAAAACCGCAAACGTAAGACCCCTATTCAAGAAGGGAGTGAGACAGAAAGCAGGTAACTATAGACCAGTTAGCCTAACATCTGACACTGGGAAAATGCTAGAATCCATTATTAAGGAAGTAGTAGCAGGACATTTGGAGACTCATAATACAATCAAGGAGAGTCAACATGGTTTTATGAAGGGGAAATCATGTCTGACAAATTTATTAGAGTTCTTTGAGGAAGTAACGGGCAGGGTGGATAAAGGGGAACCAATGGATGCAGTATATTTGGATTTCCAAAAGGCATTCGATAAGGTGCCACATAAAAGATTACTGCACAAGATAAGAGCTCATGGTGTTGGGGGTAATATACTGGCATGGATAGAGGATTGGCTAACTAACAGAAAACAAAGAGTCGGGATAAAAGGGTAATTTTCAAAATGGCAGTCTGTAACTAGTGGGGTGCCGCAGGGATCAGTGCTGGGGCCTCAACTATTTACAATATATATCAATGACTTGGATGAAGGAACAGAGTGTCTTGTGGTCAAATTTGCCGATGATACAAAGATAGGTGGAAAAGCAAGTTGCAATGAGGACACAAAGTGTCTGCAAAGGGATATTGACAGGTTAAGTGAATGGGCAAAAATTCAGCAGATGGAATATAATGTGGGAAAATGTGAAATTATCCACTTTGGGAGGAAAAATAAAAAAGCAAAATATTATTTGAATGGAGAAATACTACAAAATGCTGCGGTACAGAGGGATCTGGGTGTCCTCATACATGAAACACAAAAAGTCAACATACAGGTGCAGCAGGTAATCCGGAAGGCAAACGGAATATTGGCCTTTATTTCTCGGGGGATGGAGTATAAAAGCAGGGAAGTCATGCTACAGCTGTACAGGGTGCTGGTGAGACCACACCTGGAGTACTGCGTACAGTTCTGGTGCCCTTATTTAAGGAAGGACATACTTGCATTGGAGGCAGTTCAGAGAAGGTTCACTAGGTTGATTCTGGGTATGGAAGGGTTTTCTTATGAGGAAAGATTGAACAGGTTGGGTCTATACTCACTGGAGTTTAGAAGAATGAGAGGAGATCTTATTGAAACATACAAGATTCTGAGGGGACTCGATAGGGTAGATGCAGAGAGGATGTTACCCCTCATGGGGGAATCTAAAACTAGGGGGCATAGTCTCAGAATAAGGGGTCGCCCGTTTAAGATGGAAATGAGGAGGAATTTCTTCTCCCAGAGGGTCGTGAATCTTTGGAATTCTTCACCCCAAAAATCTGTGGAGGCTGAGTCATTGAATACATTCAAGGCTGAGTTGGACAAATTTTTGATCAGCGAGGAAGTCAAAGGATATGGGGAAAGGGCGGGAAAGTGGAGTTGAGGTAAAAATCAGATCAGCCATGATCTCACTGAATGGCAGAGCAGGCTCAAGGGGCCGAATGGCCTACTCCTGCTCCTATCTCTAATGGTCTCTATGGTCTTATGGGCTCTCACCGGGGTACGGGTCCCACAGACACCGACTCTCACTGGGGTACGGGTCCCACACACACCGACTCTCACTGGGGTACGGGTCCCACAGACACCGACTCTCACTGGGGTACGGGTCCCACAGACACCGACTCTCACTGGGGTACGGGTCCCGCAGACACCGACTCTCACTGGGGTACGGGTCCCACACACACCGACTCTCACTGGGGTACGGGTCCCACACACACCGACTCTCACTGGGGTACGGGTCCCACAGACACCGACTCTCACTGGGGTACGGGTCCCACACACACCGACTCTCACTGGGGTACGGGTCCCACAGACACCGACTCTCACTGGGGTACGGGTCCCACAGACACCGACTCTCACTGGGGTACGGGTCCCGCAGACACCGACTCTCACTGGGGTACGGGTCCCACACACACCGACTCTCACTGGGGTACGGGTCCCCCACACACCGACTCTCACTGGGGTACGGGTCCCACACACACCGACTCTCACTGGGGTACGTGTCCCACACACACCGACTCTCACTGGGGTACGGGTCCCACACACACCGACTCTCACTGGGGTACGGGTCCCACACACACCGACTCTCACTGGGGTACGGGTCCCACACACACCGACTCTCACTGGGGTACGGGTCCCACACACACTGACCCTCACTGGGGTACGGGTCCCACACACACCGACTCTCACTGGGGTACGGGTCCCACACACACCGACTCTCACTGGGGTACGGGTCCCACACACACCGACTCTCACTGGGGTACGGGTCCCACAGACACCGACTCTCACTGGGGTACGGGTCCCACACACACCGACTCTCACTGGGGTACGGGTCCCACACACACCGACTCTCACTGGGGTACGGGTCCCACACACACCGACTCTCACTGGGGTACGCGTCCCACACACACTGCTCTGTGTCTCCCAGCCCCACACCGGGGGGTGATCTCCTGCTCTGTGGGCCTCAGTGCTCCATATGAACACTCCAGTGTGGAGGGAGTGCTGATTCTGACCTGCTGACCTGTTCGGGAGGATGGTGAGGAGGCCGTGGTCCTAACCGAAGAGCAGGGGGATTTCTCCCCGATGCCCTGGGCCAATATTCCTTCCTCAACCAACACCCCCAAAAAACAGACAAACTGGTTCTTCACCTGAGTGATACCGGTGGGATCTTGCTGTGCGTGTGCGAGATCGATGAAACGCTGAAGGAACCCGTGCCTGGTTTTAGGCAGTGGCCAAGTAAAATGCCAGATGCTCCCAGCCGCAGACACTGAATCACCTCCTTTAACTGTCAACACATCGCAAATTAAGATGTTTAATCATGAACTCGGCTCGGCTGCTTCACAGAGTGAGGGAGTCAAAGCATGGTCCCATCCCACCACCTCATGGACCAGAGCAGTACTGCAAGAACAGGCCTGTGATTCATCTCAAATACTAAAATATTCACCAGGGCTGCTCATCTGGATGAAAGAAAGGCTCCCATTTTACAGGATCTTTCACAACCTCGACACATCAACAAGCTCTTCACAGCCAATCAACTGCTTTCAAATGGTAGTCAGTGTTGTAATGTAGGAATAATATACCAAGGGGTATATTACCCCTAAAATATACACGGGGGCTGCTATTCTCTATAATATACACAGGGGCTGCTATTCTCTATAATATACACAGGGTCTGCTATTCTCTATAATATACACAGGGGCTGCTATTCTCTATAATATACACAGGGTCTGCTATTCTCTATAATATACACAGGGGCTGCTATTCTCTATAATATACACAGGGGCTGCTATTCTCTATAATATACACAGGGGCTGCTATTCTCTATAATATACACAGGGTCTGCTATTCTCTATAATATACACAGGGGCTGCTATTCTCTATAATATACACAGGGTCTGCTATTCTCTATAATATACACAGGGGCTGCTATTCTCTATAATATACACAGGGGCTGCTATTCCCTATAATATACACAGGGGCTGCTATTCCCTATAATATACACGGGGGCTGCTATTCCCTATAATATACACGGGGGCTGCTATTCTCTATAATATACACAGGGTCTGCTATTCTCTATAATATACACAGGGGCTGCTATTCTCTATAATATACACAGGGGCTGCTATTCCCTATAATATACACAGGGGCTGCTATTCTCTATAATATACACAGGGGCTGCTATTCCCTATAATATACACAGGGGCTGCTATTCTCCATAATATACACAGGGGCTGCTATTCTCTATAATATACACAGGGTCTGCTATTCTCTATAATATACACAGGGGCTGCTATTCTCTATAATATACACAGGGGCTGCTATTCCCTATAATATACACAGGGGCTGCTATTCTCTATAATATACACGGGGGCTGCTATTCTCTATAATATACACAGGGGCTGCTATTCTCTATAATATACACGGGGGCTGCTATTCCCTATAATATACACAGGGGCTGCTATTCCCTATAATATACACAGGGGCTGCTATTCTCTATAATATACACAGGGGCTGCTATTCTCTATAATATACACAGGGGCTGCTATTCTCTATAATATACACAGGGGCTGCTATTCTCCATAATATACACAGGGGCTGCTATTCTCCATAATATACACAGGGTCTGCTATTCTCTATAATATACACAGGGGCTGATATTCTCTATAATATACACAGGGGCTGTTATTCTCTATAATATACACAGGGGCTGCTATTCTCTATAATATACACAGGGTCTGCTATTCTCTATAATATACACAGGGGCTGATATTCTCTATAATATACACAGGGGCTGTTATTCTCTATAATATACACAGGGGCTGCTATTCCCTATAATATACACAGGGGCTGCTATTCTCTATAATATACACAGGGTCTGCTATTCTCTATAATATACACAGGGGCTGCTATTCTCTATAATATACACGGGGGCTGCTATTCTCTATAATATACACAGGGGCTGATATTCTCTATAATATACACAGGGGCTGCTATTCTCTATAATATACACAGGGGCTGCTATTCTCTATAATATACACAGGGGCTGCTATTCTCTATAATATACACAGGGGCTGCTATTCTCTATAATATACACAGGGGCTGCTATTCCCTATAATATACACAGGGGCTGCTATTCCCTATAATATACACAGGGGCTGCTATTCTCTATAATATACACAGGGGCTGATATTCTCTATAATATACACAGGGGCTGATATTCTCTATAATATACACAGGGGCTGCTATTCTCTATAATATACACAGGGACTGCTATTCCCTATAATATACACAGGGGCTGCTATTCTCTATAATATACACGGGGGCTGCTATTCTCTATAATATACACAGGGGCTGCTATTCTCTATAATATACACAGGGGCTGCTATTCTCTATAATATACACAGGGGCTGCTATTCCCTATAATATACACAGGGGCTGCTATTCTCGATAATATACACAGGGGCTGCTATTCCCTATAATATACACAGGGGCTGCTATTCTCTATAATATACACAGGGGCTGCTATTCTCTATAATATACACAGGGACTGCTATTCCCTATAATATACACAGGGGCTGCTATTCTCTATAATATACACGGGGGCTGCTATTCTCTATAATATACACAGGGGCTGCTATTCTCTATAATATACACAGGGGCTGCTATTCTCTATAATATACACAGGGGCTGCTATTCTCTATAATATACACAGGGACTGCTATTCCCTATAATATACACAGGGGCTGCTATTCTCGAAATTTATACAGCAACTGCCAACTCTATAATATAAAAAAACACCTTCCTTCACTACTGTCATAGAATCATAGAATCATCGAAAGGTTACAGCATGGAAGGAGGCTATTCGGCCCATCGAGTCCGTGCTGGCTCTATGTAAGAGCAATCCAGCTAGTCCCACTCCCCGCCCTTTCCCCGTAGCCCTGCATATTTTTTTCTTTCAAGTACTTATCCAGTTCCCTTTTGAAGGCCATGATTGAATCTGCCTCCACCACCCCCTCGGGCAGTGCATTCCAGATCCTAACCACTCGCTGCGTAAAAAAGTTTTTCCTCATGTCACCTTTGGTTCTTTTGCCAATCACCTTAAATCTCTGTCCTCTGGTTCTTGACCCTTCCACCAATGGGAACAGTTTCTCTCTATCTACTCTGTCTGGACCCTTCATGATTTTGAAAACCTCGATCAAATCTCCTCACAACCGTCTCTGTTCCAAGGAGAACAACCCCATCTTCTCCAGTCTCTCCACGTAACTGAAGTCCCTCAACCCTGGAATCATTCTAGTAAATCTTTTCTGCACCCTCTCTAAGGCCTTCACATCTTTCCGAAAGTGCGGTGCCCAGAACTGGACACAATACTCCAGTTGTGGTCGAACCAGTGTTTTATAAAGGTTCATCATGACTTCCTTGCTTTTGTACTCTATGCCTCTATTTATAAAGCCCAGGATCCCGTATGCTTTTTTAACTGCTTTCTAAACCTGCCCTGCCACCTTCAACGATTTGTGCACATATACCCCCAGATCTCTCTGTTCCTCCACCCCTTTAGAATTGTGCCCTCTAGTTTATATTGCCTCTCCTTGTTCTCCTTACCGAAATGTATCGCTTTGCATTTTTCTGTGTTAAATTCCATCTGCCACGTGTCCGCCCATTCCACCAGTCTGTCTATCTCCTCTTGAAGTCTATCACTATCCTCCTCACTGTTCACTACACTTCCAAGTTTTGTGTCATCTGCAAATTTTGAAATTGTGCCCTGTACACCCAAGTCCAAGTCATTAATATATATCAAGAAAAGCAGTGGTCCCAGCACCGACCCCTGGGGAACACCACTGTACACCTCCCTCCAGTCCGAAAAACAACCGTTCACCACTACTCTCTGTTCCCTCATACTTAGCCAATTTTGTATCCGTACTGCTACTGACCCCTGAAGCTGAAACTCACAACCTCGACTTCCGATCTGACCCTGAGCTGTGTTTCTGACCCCATACACTCTACATCACTAAGTCTGACTATTTCCACCTCTGTAACATCACCCGTCTTCGCCCCTGCCTCGGGCCAGCTGATGCTGAAACCCTCATCCATGCCTTTGTCACCTCCAGACTCCACGATTCCAATTCTCTCCTGGCCGGCCCCCCATCTTCCACCCTCCACTCATCCAAAACTCTGATGTGGAACCTATACCCCAGTGAGAGTCGGTGTCTGTGGGACCCGTACCCCAGTGAGAGTTGGTGTGTGTGGGACCCGTACCCCAGTGAGAGTCGGTGTGTGGGGGACCCGTACCCCAGTGAGAGTCGGTGTCTGTGGGACCCGTACCCCAGTGAGAGTTGGTGTGTGTGGGACCCGTACCCCAGTGAGAGTCAGTGTCTGTGGGACCCGTACCCCAGTGAGAGTCGGTGTGTGTGGGACCCGTACCCCAGTGAGAGTCGGTGTGTGTGGGACCCGTACCCCAGTGAGAGTCGGTGTGTGTGGGACCCGTACCCCAGTGAGAGTCGGTGTCTGTGGGACCCGTACCCCAGTGAGAGTCGGTGTCTGTGGGACCCGTACCCCAGTGAGAGTCGGTGTGTGTGGGACCCGTACCCCAGTGAGAGTCGGTGTCTGTGGGACCCGTACCCCAGTGAGAGTCGGTGTGTGTGGGACCCGTACCCCAGTGAGAGTCGGTGTGTGTGGGACCCGTACCCCAGTGAGAGTCGGTGTCTGTGGGACCCGTACCCCAGTGAGAGTCGGTGTGTGTGGGACCCGTACCCCAGTGAGAGTCGGTGTGTGTGGGACCCGTACCCCAGTGAGAGTCGGTGTGTGTGGGACCCGTACCCCAGTGAGAGTCGGTGTGTGTGGGACCCGTACCCCAGTGAGAGTTGAGCTTGATGGGTGGAGAGATTTGGAGTCAGACGGTTTCTGGTGTATCAGATCGAGTATCAGGAAGAACATATTTGCATAAATGATGCGGTTGATTACATTAAGATATTAAGATTGTGAAATAAGGAACTGTGAGGATATCAATTTAAATTAATCCATTTCACGCACCTAGAAAGCAAGCACACCCACATATGGGACAGTAAGACTGCCTCACTGCTCCAGCTCACTCCCATCAGAGCTCACTCGCTCCCTGTCAGTGGGAATCGTCAGTCCACCAGGGCCGTTCGAACAGTCCATCGTCTGGTACGTTTCTTATCAGAGTCCCTGTTTATTCAGGGTGAGGGTCACTCGCTGTGTAACTGTACAGAGTCCCTATTTATTCAGGGTGAGGGTCACTCACTGTAACTGTACTGAGTCCCTATTTATTCAGGGTGAGGGTCACTCACTGTAACTGTACTGAGTCCCTGTTTATTCAGGGTGAGGGTCACTCACTGTAACTGTACAGAGTCCCTGTTTATTCAGGGTGAGGGTCACTCACTGTAACTGTACAGAGTCCCTGTTTATTCAGGGTGAGGGTCACTCACTGTGTAACTGTACAGAGTCCCTGTTTATTCAGGGTGAGGGTCACTCACTGTAACTGTACAGAGTCCCTGTTTATTCAGGGTGAGGGTCACTCACTGTGTAACTGTACAGAGTCCCTGTTTATTCAGGGTGAGGGTCACTCGCTGTGTAACTGTACAGAGTCCCTGTTTATTCAGGGTAAGAGTTACTCGCTGGCTCGGTGTATATTTTGTCGGTCCATTGATTTTCTGGTTGATCAGTAACACGAGTGGTCGGGGGAGAGCTGGTCCTGATGTGATGGAGTGTCGAACTCTCTGAGTTGTGAAGTTTTGGGTGGGACTGAACCAGTATTGTGTTCGACAGTTCCCAGTGTTGGAGCTCAGAAGCGAGTCACTGTAACTGATCAGATATCCCAGAGGTGGACTGAGTAAACCTTGGATTATAGCACGGGACTGGCCATAAGGAGCTGCTCTAACTGTACAGATCTGTGGGGACGAGGTCAGACTCGGAACAGTGGGACACCCAACTTTCCAAAGAGCAGTGAGGCCTTGGAGAGGGTGGTCTTCCCTGCGAGAGGGACTGAGCTTAACGGGGAGATCATGGACACCAACAGAGGAACAAGAAAGCTCTGCTCAGACCCCAGCTGGAGACACTGCGTTCAGCTCTGGGCCTCACACCTCAGGAAGGATATATTGGCCTTGGAGGGTTTTTTTTTCATTCGTTCATGGGATGTGGGCGTCGCTGGCGAGGCCGGCATTTATTGCCCATCCCTAATTGCCCTTGAGAAGGTGGTGGTGAGCCGCCTTCTTGAACCGCTGCAGTCCGTGTGGTGACGGTTCTCCCACAGTGCTGTTAGGAAGGGAGTTCCAGGATTTTGACCCAGCGACGATGAAGGAACGGCCGATATATTTCCAAGTCGGGATGGTGTGTGACTCGGAGGGTAACGTGCAGGTGGTGTTGTCCCCATGTGCCTGCTGCTCTTGTCCTTCTAGGTGGTAGAGGTCGCGGGTTTGGGAGGTGCTGTCGAAGAAGCCTTGGCGAGTTGCTGCAGTGCATCCTGTAGATACTGGGGCTAAAAGGGTTAAATTCCGAGGACAGGTTGCACAGACTGGGCTTGTATTCCCTCGAGTGTAGAAGATTAAGGGGTGATCTCATCGAGGGGTTTAAGATGATTAAAGGATTCGATAGGGTCGATAGAGAGAAACTATTTCCTCTGGTGGGGGGAGTCTGTGATGGGGGAGAGTGTCCAGGGGCTGTGGGGGGAGATTAAATGGGGGGGGAGAGTCCGTGATAGGGGAGAGTGTCCAGGGGCTGTGGGGGGAGATTAAATGGGGGGGGAGAGTCCGTGATGGGGGAGAGTGTCCAGGGGCTGTGGGGGGAGATTAAATGGGGTGGGGGGTTGGAAGAGTCCGTGATGGGGGAGCTCCCACTCCTGATGATTTCCATTTTATTTTCCAGGCTGAATCCTCGGAGTGAAGATGAGGGTTTCGATGGCTGGGATCCTGCTCGTCCTGTCAAGTAGAGGAATTCTCAGCTTCTTAACGAGTAACGGCAAAGGCAGCGTCACACACAAGATGATGACAAAGACAGCAGCCCTGAGAATAACCTACACAATGTTCCAGCAAATACCCAACTTCGAGGGCAATGTACTTCCTCCCAACTCCTTCACGGTGAGACACAGCTCCATATCCCCACTGTCTGTCTGTCTGTCTGTCTGGGGGGCGTCTAATCCAAGATTCAATCCTCACGTATGGATCGAGTCAGCGAGTGGCAGAGGATGAGGAGCCTGATCCAGACCCCATCACATTCCCTCCCAACACAGCCCAGTCTCACCCCTGGGCCGGAGATGATTCCACTCTGAACACATCTGGGAATAACTCGCTCCTCACAAGACGGCTGCTGTGGTCAATATCGACAGTCGAGTTAAGAGAGGACTATCGGGGTTTGATGGGACAGTGTAGAGGGAGCTTTACTCTGTATCTAACCCTGTCCCTGCCCTGGGAGTGTTTGATGGGACAGTGTAGAGGGAGCTTTACTCTGTATCTAACCCTGTACCTGCCCTGGGAGTGTTTGATGGGACAGTGTAGAGGGAGCTTTACTCTGTATCTAACCCTGTACCTGCCCTGGGAGTGTTTGATGGGACAGTGTAGAGGGAGCTTTACTCTGTATCTAACCCTGTACCTGCCCTGGGAGTGTTTGATGGGACAGTGTAGAGGGAGCTTTACTCTGTATCTAACCCTGTACCTGCCCTGGGAGTGTTTGATGGGACAGTGTAGAGGGAGCTTTACTCTGTATCTAACCCTGTACCTGCCCTGGGAGTGTTTGATGGGACAGTGTAGAGGGAGCTTTACTCTGTATCTAACCCTGTACCTGCCCTGGGAGTGTTTGATGGGACAGTGTGGAGGGAGCTTTACTCTGTATCTAACCCTGTACCTGCCCTGGGAGTGTTTGATGGGACAGTGTAGAGGGAGCTTTACTCTGTATCTAACCCTGTACCTGCCCTGGGAGTGTTTGATGGGACAGTGTAGAGGGAGCTTTACTCTGTATCTAACCCTGTACCTGACCCTGGGAGTGTTTGATGGGACAGTGTAGAGGGAGCTTTACTCTGTATCTAACCCTGTACCTGACCCTGGGAGTGTTTGATGGGACAGTGTAGAGGGAGCTTTACTCTGTATCTAACCCTGTACCTGACCCTGGGAGTGTTTGATGGGACAGTGTAGAGGGAGCTTTACTCTGTATCTAACCCTGTACCTGCCCTGGGAGTGTTTGATGGGACAGTGTAGAGGGAGCTTTACTCTGTATCTAACCCTGTACCTGCCCTGGGAGTGTTTGATGGGAGAGTGTAGAGGGAGCTTTACTCTGTATCAAACCCTGTACCTGCCCTGGGAGTGTTTGATGGGACAGTGTAGAGGGAGCTTTACTCTGTATCTAACCCTGTACCTGCCCTGGGAGTGTTTGATGGGACAGTGTAGAGGGAGCTTTACTCTGTATCTAACCCTGTACCTGCCCTGGGAGTGTTTGATGGGACAGTGTAGAGGGAGCTTTACTCTGTATCTAACCCTGTACCTGACCCTGGGAGTGTTTGACGGGACAGTGTAGAGGGAGCTTTACTCTGTATCTAACCCTGTACCTGCCCTGGGAGTGTTTGATGGGACAGTGTAGAGGGAGCTTTACTCTGTATCTAACCCTGTACCTGACCCTGGGAGTGTTTGATGGGACAGTGTAGAGGGAGCTTTACTCTGTATCTAACCCTGTACCTGACCCTGGGAGTGTTTGATGGGACAGTGTAGAGGGAGCTTTACTCTGTATCTAACCCTGTACCTGCCCTGGGAGTGTTTGATGGGACAGTGTAGAGGGAGCTTTACTCTGTATCTAACCCTGTACCTGCCCTGGGAGTGTTTGATGGGACAGTGTAGAGGGAGCTTTACTCTGTATCTAACCCTGTACCTGACCCTGGGAGTGTTTGATGGGACAGTGTAGAGGGAGCTTTACTCTCTATCTAACCCTGTACCTGCCCTGGGAGTGTTTGATGGGACAGTGTAGAGGGAGCTTTACTCTGTATCGAACCCTGTACCTGCCCTGGGAGTGTTTGATGGGACAGTGTAGAGGGAGCTTTACTCTGTATCTAACCCTGTACCTGCCCTGGGAGTGTTTGATGGGACAGTGTAGAGGGAGCTTTACTCTGTATCTAACCCTGTACCTGCCCTGGGAGTGTTTGATGGGACAGTGTAGAGGGAGCCTTACTCTGTATCTAACCCTGTACCTGCCCTGGGAGTGTTTGATGGGACAGTGTAGAGGGAGCTTTACTCTGTATCTAACCCTGTACCTGACCCTGGGAGTGTTTGATGGGACATATTCCACTGACATTAACCTCGTTCCTCGCCCCATTACAGGATGTGGAGTTAACGGCCGAGAATCTGTTCCAGGCCTACTACGGAGGGACGATTTCTGCCTGCAGTTTCAACCAGGCAGTGAGTGATATTACCAGCGCCAATATCTTTGTGGATTATCTGTACGTGTTTTCTGCCGCTCGACACTTTGATTCAGAGACGCTGGTGGAGGGAAAGGCCAAGATCCTGGAGCTGCTGACCAGTGTCGTCCAGAACATCCGACAGGACAATTTCAGCTCTGCTCGGAAAAACATGGGCCGACTCCTTCACACGCTGCAGGTAAGGGAGCGCCCTCCGCGGGTAAGGGAGCGCCCTCCGCGCGCCGCGGGTAAGGGAGCGCCCTCCGCGCGCCGCGGGTAAGGGAGCGCCCTCCGCGCGCCGCGGGTAAGGGAGCGCCCTCCGCAGGTAAGGGAGCGCCCTCCGCAGGTAAGGGAGCGCCCTCTGCAGGTAAGGGAGCGCCCTCCGCGCGCCGCAGGTAAGGGAGCGCCCTCCGCGCGCCGCAGGTAAGGGAGCGCCCGCCGCGGGTGAGGGAGCGCCCTCCGCGCGCCGCAGGTAAGGGAGCGCCCTCCGCAGGTAAGGGAGCGCCCTCCGCGCGCCGCGGGTAAGGGAGCGCCCTCCGCGCGCCGCGGGTAAGGGAGCGCCCTCCGCAGGTAAGGGAGCGCCCTCTGCAGGTAAGGGAGCGCCCTCTGCAGGTAAGGGAGCGCCCTCCGCGCGCCGCAGGTAAGGGAGCGCCCTCCGCGCGCCGCAGGTAAGGGAGCGCCCGCCGCGGGTGAGGGAGCGCCCTCCGCGCGCCGCAGGTAAGGGAGCGCCCGCCGCAGGTAAGGGAGCGCCCTCCGCGCGCCGCGGGTAAGGGAGCGCCCTCCGCGCGCCGCGGGTAAGGGAGCGCCCTCCGCGCGCCGCGGGTAAGGGAGCGTCCTCCGCGCGCCGCGGGTAAGGGAGCGCCCTCCGCATTAAAGAGCTTACAATGATTCTAACCCATGGCTGACATTTCTTTGCATTTTGCCTTTCTTCATGGGCTCCAAATGCCCTCATTCCCGAATTCGCATCCTTCGCGTGTGAGTGTCTGCCAGCTACTCCACTGATCTTGAGTTCTCCTGTACACAACCCTGAATTATTTTCCCCCTCCCTAACTCAGACAAACTGAGGCCCCAATTCAGCTCCACCAGATCAACACACAACAGGAGTGCAAATTGGGCCTCTTACCCATCAGTGAGGCTCAGTCCCACACCGGGCGGTGATCTCCCGCTCCGTGTCTCTCGGTCCCACACCGGGCGGTGATCTCCCGCTCCGTGTCTCTCGGTCCCACACCGGGCGGTGATCTCCCGCTCCGTGTCTCTCAGGCCCACACCGGGCGGTGATCTCCCGCTCCGTGTATTTGTAGGGGCAGGGTTAAGGGATATAGTGGGGCTCCTCCCTCACCTCACAGGGAAGGATCTGAACCCTACTTAGAGGCCTTCGAGAGGGTGCAGAGCCGATTTACCAGAACGGTACCAGGGATGAGGGACTTCAGTTATGTGGATAGACTGGAGAAGCTGGGATTGTTCTCCTTAGAGCAGAGAAGGTTAAGGGGAGATTTAATCGAGGGGTTCAAAATCATGAAGGGGTTTTGATAGAGTAAATAAGGAGAAACTGTTTCCAGTGGCAGGAGGGTTGGTAACCAGAGGACACAGATTTAAGGTAAAAGAACCAGAGGGGGAGATGAGGAGAATGTTTTTTTACGCAGCGAGTTGTGATGATCTGGAATGCGCTGCCTGAAAGGGCGGTGGGAGCAGATTCAATAATAACTTTCAAAAGGGAATTGGAAGGGGCTCTGGAGAAAGAGCAGGGGGGGGGTGGGTCTAATTGGAGAGCTCTTTCAAAGAGCCGGTACAGGCACGATGGGCTGAATGGCCTTCTCCTGTGCTGTACCCACTGTGATCCTTTACCTCGATACTCGACTCTTGTTCGGACCCACACACGATGCACGGTTCATTATCAATGTTCCACCTTCCTCACCAGGACTTTTACAGTCACAGTAACTGGATGGAAATGGGCTTCAGATCACCAAACAGCAACATCATCCAACCCGATCGGGATATCGGAACCAGGGCAGGTAGGGGCTGGAGGCAAATTCAAATCACCGACCCTCACTGAGGTACGGGTCCCACACACACCGACTCTCACTGGGGTACGGGTCCCACACACACCGACTCTCACTGGGGTACGGGTCCCACACACACCGACTCTCACTGGGGTACGGGTCCCACACACACCGACTCTCACTGGGGTACGGGTCCCACACACACCGACTCTCACTGGGGTACGGGTCCCACACACACCGACTCTCACTGGGGTACGGGTCCCACACACACCGACTCTCACTGGGGTACGGGTCCCACAGACACCGACTCTCACTGGGATACGGGTCCCACACACACCGACTCTCACTGGGGTACGGGTCCCACACACACCGACTCTCACTGGGGTACGGGTCCCACCGACACCGACTCTCACTGGGGTACGGGTCCCACACACACCGACTCTCACTGGGGTACGGGTCCCACAGACACCGACTCTCACTGGGGTACGGGTCCCACAGACACCGACTCTCACTGGGGTACGGGTCCCACACACACCGACTCTCACTGGGGTACGGGTCCCACACACACCGACTCTCACTGGGGTACGGGTCCCACACACACCGACTCTCACTGGGGTACGGGTCCCACACACACCGACTCTCACTGGGGTACGGGTCCCACACACACCGACTCTCACTGGGGTACGGGTCCCACACACACCGACTCTCACTGGGGTACGGGTCCCACGGACACCGACTCTCACTGGGGTACGGGTCCCACACACACCGACTCTCACTGGGGTACGGGTCCCACACACACCGACTCTCACTGGGGTACGGGTCCCACAGACACCGACTCTCACTGGGGTACGGGTCCCACAGACACCGACTCTCACTGGGGTACGGGTCCCACAGACACCGACTCTCACTGGGGTACGGGTCCCACACACACCGACTCTCACTGGGGTACGGGTCCCACACACACTGACTCTCACTGGGGTACGGGTCCCACACACACCGACTCTCACTGGGGTACGGGTCCCACACACACCGACTCTCACTGGGGTACGGGTCCCACACACACCGACTCTCACTGGGGTACGGGTCCCACAGACACCGACTCTCACTGGGGTACGGGTCCCACACACACCGACTCTCACTGGGGTACGGGTCCCACACACACCGACTCTCACTGCTCCTCGCAGACGGTGCCCAGAACTGAACGCAATACTCCAGTTCGGGTCTGACCAAGTCTCTGTACAACAGAAAGGATATTTACAAGATTGCTGTGGCATTGTAACAGTGACCAGCGCATTGAATGCGATCGGAACTTTAACAGAATGTAACCCCTCTCCCACTCCCAGCGAAGGATGAGGAGACATGCAGTGCCTGCTCCACCAGCGTCTGTCGCAATAATATCCTCGACAATATCATCTCCAGGAAGGTCCTCACCACCGGTTACTTCAACATCCTCCCTTTTGGAAAGCCACGTGGTGAGTTGACTCGGGAATCAGAAATACAATTTCACAATCTGCGGCTGACACCAAATTGGGGGGTGTGGTTAATATTGAGGAGGACAGCGACAAAACACAGGAAGACATTAATAAACGGGCAGAATGGGTGTGTAATTGGCAAATGAATTTCAGTATAGATCAGTGTGAGGTGGTGCATTTTGGAAGGAAGAATAAGGAGGCCACATACTGCTTGGATAATAAGAGTCTAAATGGGGTAGAGCAGCAGAGGGATCTGGGGGGACAGATACACAAATCACTGAAAGTAGCAAAAAGGCCATAACAAATGCAAACCAAGCACTGGGGTTCATTTGTAGAGGGATAGAATTGAAAAGCAGAGAAGTTATGTTAAACTTGTATCGAACCTTGGTTAGATCACACTTGGAATATTGCATGCAGTTCTGGTCTCCATATACCTTGGTTAGACCACACTTGGAGCACTGTACACAGTTCTGGTCTCCATATACCTTGGTTAGACCACACTTGGAGCACTGTGCACAGTTCAGGTCTCCATATACCTTGGTTAGACCACACTTGGAGCACTGTGCACAGTTCTGGTCTCCATATACCTTGGTTAGACCACACTTGGAGCACTGTACACAGTTCTGGTCTCCATATACCTTGGTTAGACCACACTTGGAGCACTGTGCACAGTTCAGGTCTCCATATTACAAAAAGGCTTTGGAGAAGGTGCAAAAAAGATTTACTAGGATGATACCAGAACTGAGAGGTTATAACTATCAGGAAAGACTGAGCAGGCTGGGACTCTTTTCTCTAGAAAAGAGAAGGCTGAGGGGTGACCTGATAGAGGTCTTTAAGATTATGGAAGGGTTTGATAGGGTAGATGTAGAGAAAATGTTTCCACTTGTGGGGGGAGACCAGAACGAGGGGTCATAAATATAAAATAGTCTCTAATAAATCCAATACAAAATTCAGGAGAAACTTCTTTACCCAGAGAGTGGTGAGAATGTGGAACTCGATCCCACAAGGAGTAGTTGAGGTGAATAGTGTAGATGGATTTAAGGGGAAGCTGGAGAAACACATGAGGGAGAAAGGAATAGAAGGATATGGTGATAGGGTGAGATGGAGTAGGGAGGGAGGAGGCTCGTGTGGAGCATAAACACCGGGATAGACCAGTTGGGCCGAATGGCCTGTTTCTGTGCTGTAAATTCGATGTAATTTGAAGTAAGTGTGTGGAGGGAGGATGTGCAGAGTCCCAGGGCACGGGGGGAGGATTTAAGACATCCCAATGATCAGAGCTTCCATCAACTCTGGACTTGAAGATTCTTCACAACCGGCTCAGTGACTTTAAAAAAAATGTATTCCCAGAATGTGGGTGTCGCTGGCAAGGCCGGCATTTATTGCCCATCCCTAATTGCCCTTGAGAAGGTGGTGGTGAGCCGTCTTCTTGAACCGCTGCAGTCCGTGTGGTGAAGGTTCTCCCACAGTGCTGTTAGGAAGGGAGTTCCAGGATTTTCACCCAGCGACGATGAAGGAACGGCCGATATATTTCCAAGACGGGATGGTGTGTGACTCGGAGGGGAACGTGCAGGTGGTGTTGTTCCCATGTACCTGCTGCTCTTGTCCTTCTAGGTGGTAGAGGTCGCGGGTTTGGGAGGTGCTGTCGAAGAAGCCTTGGCGCGTTGCTGCAGTGCATCCTGTGGATGGTGCACACTGCAGCCACGGTGCGCTGGTGGTGAAGGGAGTGAATGTTTAGGGTGAGGGAGGGAGTTGGGTGTTCAGGGTTTGGGAGGGAGTTGAGTGTTTAGGGTGGGGAGAGAGTGGACTGTTACCAGTCCAGCCACCTCTTGGCCCATGGGAACAGAATGCCGCCTTGAGGTGTGTCCCTCAGATGGAAAGTCTCACCACAGAATACCTGAGCCACAATTGTATCCTTAACCGTTTCCACAGCCAATCAAGTACCTTTGAAGTGTGGTCACTGTTGTAATGTAGGAAACGCAGCAGCCAATTTGCGCACAGCAAGATCCCACAAACAGCAATGAGTTAAATGACCAGATCGTCTGTTTTTTTAGTGATGTTGGTTGAGGGATAAATATTGGGCCTAGGACACCGGGGAGAACTCCCCCCTGCTCTTCTTCAAAATAGTGGCCGTGGGATCTTTTACACCCACCTGAGAGGGGCAGACGGGGCCTCGGTTTAACGTCTCATCCGAAAGACGGCCCCCATGACTGTGCAGCACTCCCTCAGTACTGACCCTCCGACAGTGCGGCGCTCCCTCAGTACTGACCCTCCGACAGTGCGGCGCTCCCTCAGTACTGACCCTCTGACAGTGCGGCGCTCCCTCAGTACTGACCCTCTGACAGTGCGGCGCTCCCTCAGTACTGACCCTCTGACAGTGCGGCGCTCCCTCAGTACTGACCCTCCGACAGTGCGGCGCTCCCTCAGTACTGACCCTCTGACAGTGCGGCGTTTCCTCAGTACTGACCCTCTGACAGTGCGGCGCTCCCTCAGTACTGACCCTCTGACAGTGCGGCGCTCCCTCAGTACCGACCCTCCGACAGTGCGGTGCTCCCTCAGTACCGACCCTCCGACAGTACGGCGCTCCCTCAGTACTGACCCTCCGACAGTGCGGCGCTCCCTCAGTACTGACCCTCCGACAGTGCGGCGCTCCCTCAGTACTGGCACTGGAGAGTCAGCCTGGATTACGGGGCTCAAGTCTCTGGGGTGGGGGCTCGAACCCCCACCCACTGGATTACTAGACCAATAACATCACCAGTACTGGACTCGGATCCACCGATAGAATCGATTTTTAGCATTTCCACCTCAGCCATTAACTTGCGATATGATCTGGAGGTCCATCATCACCCATATTTCTACACACACCCAGTGCAAGAATCCTTACCAGGAATTCAGAGAGCAATGATTCTCAACCAACCTGTTCTGAAAGTGGGTTGAACCAAGGCCACAATCCACATCATCAAACTGGAAACACCTCTCAAAGTTGTGCAGCTGCCCGAGTATGGACATGCCCATGGGGGAGGGGCTAAAACCCCAATGGACCAATGGGAGAGGGGCTTAACCCCCAACAGGCCAATGGGAATGGGGCCTAACCCCCAACAGGCCAATGGGAGAGGGGCTTATCCCCCAACAGGCCAATGGGAGAGGGGATTAACCCCCAACAGGCCATTGGGAGAGGGGCTTATCTCCCAACAGGCCAATGGGAGAGGGGCTTATCCCCCAATGGGAGAGGGGCTGAAACACCCAATAGGACAATGTGACCTTGAACTGTGGCATTTGTGAACCAGAATGTCCAGACGGGCTGAAGGGGCTACAAGCCGGCTCTCAGTCCACTTAAAGAAACCAACATGACAATTTTGGGAGCATGGAAGGAGGGTCATTTGAAAGGAGTTTGACAGACCAGAAACAGAGAAGGGCCGGGGAGGATGGAGAAATTTAGTTTTTGATCCAGGGTCCAGACTCGATTTTTCCAACGTTCTCCTGACCGGCCTCCAACCTCCCACCCTCCATAGCCATCAGCTCATCCAAAACTCTGCTGCTCCGTATCCTAACTCGCACCAAGTCCTGTTCACCCATCACCCCCTGTGCTCGCTGACCTACATCGGCTCCCGGTCCGGGAACACCTCGATTTTAAAATTCTCATCCTCGTGTTCAAATCCCTCCATGGCCTCCTCGCCCCTCCCTATCTCTGTAACCTCCTCCAGCCCCTACAACCCTCCGAGATCTCTGCGTTCCTCCAATTCTGGCCTCTTGTCCATCCCCCCGATTCCCATCGCTCCACCATTGGCGGCCGTGCCTTCAGCTGCCTGGGCCCTGAGCTCTGGAATTCCCTCCCTAAACCTCTCCCCCTCTCTCCATTTTAAGAGGCTCCTTAAAACCTCCCTCTTTGACCACCTTTTGGTCACCTGTCCTAATATCTTATGTGGCTCAGAATCTGATTTACGTTCCTATGAAGCCCCTCGGGACGTTTTACTACGTTAAAGGTGTTGTCTCAATGCAAGTTGCTGTTGATGATGATTCTAATGGCGGTTCCAGGTAAATGCAGCCATGGGGGTTTGTTGGACGCCACCAGACTGCGGGATGCCAAGGGCGGAATAAACAAGGACTCCCTCAGCTCTCCGCACTCACACCTCCACAAAAAGGCAGCGGAGGTGGCAACTGAAGCAACACTTGAAGCCTTTGCTCGAATCAGAGACTCCGTGGGAGACAAACTCTTCTTAAGGTGAGGCAGAGTCAGCAGCGAATAGACAGTCCCTCAAACAGACACCACTCACAGCAAATAACTCCACAGACTAGTGTTTGATGGGACAGTGTAGAGGGAGCTTTACTCTGTATCTAACCCTGTACCTGCCCTGGGAGTGTTTGATGGGACAGTGTAGAGGGAGCTTTACTCTGTATCTAACCCTGTACCTGCCCTGGGAGTGTTTGATGGGACAGTGTAGAGGGAGCTTTACTCTGTATCTAACCCTGTACCTGTCCTGGGAGTGTTTGATGGGACAGTGTAGAGGGAGCTTTACTCTGTATCTAACCCTGTACCTGCCCTGGGAGTGTTTGATGGGACAGTGTAGAGGGAGCTTTACTCTGTATCTAACCCTGTACCTGCCCTGGGAGTGTTTGATGGGACAGTGTAGAGGGAGCTTTACTCTGTATCTAACCCTGTACCTGCCCTGGGAGTGTTTGACGGGACAGTGTAGAGGGAGCTTTACTCTGTATCTAACCCTGTACCTGCCCTGGGAGTGTTTGATGGGACAGTGTAGAGGGAGCTTTACTCTGTATCTAACCCTGTACCTGCCCTGGGAGTGTTTGATGGGACAGTGTAGAGGGAGCTTTACTCTGTATCTAACCCTGTACCTGCCCTGGGAGTGTTTGATGGGACAGTGTAGAGGGAGCTTTACTCTGTATCTAACCCTGTACCTACCCTGGGAGTGTTTGATGGGACAGTGTAGAGGGAGCTTTACTCTGTATCTAACCCTGTACCTGCCCTGGGAGTGTTTGATGGGACAGTGTAGAGGGAGCTTTACTCTGTATCTCACCCTGTACCTGCCCTGGGAGTGTTTGATGGGACAGTGTAGAGGGAGCTTTACTCTGTATCTCACCCTGTACCTGCCCTGGGAGTGTTTGATGGGACAGTGTAGAGGGAGCTTTACTCTGTATCTCACCCTGTACCTGCCCTGGGAGTGTTTGATGGGACAGTGTAGAGGGAGATTTACTCTGTACCTACCCTGGTGATAACTCTGATGGGGTGAATCCACCTGTTTTTTCTCTGTAGGTTTTTGAATATTAACAGCCCCTCCTCACTCTCCTTTGCGATTGACACCACTGGGAGTATGTCAGACGACATCAGTGCTGTAAAGCAGCGAACCATTGCCATCATCGACAGCAAGCAAGGCACCCCTCAGGAACCGTCTTTCTACACTATGGTCCCATTCAACGATCCAGGTTCAGAGCCCATCATAGAATTACATACAACATACAGCACAGGAACAGGCCATTCTGCCCATCTGGTCAGGGCCAGTGTTTATGCTCCACATGAGCCTCCTCCCTGCCTGCTTTAAATCAATGGCCTCTGGTCACTGACCAGAACTGTAACCAGTGTTTTATACAGTTCCAACATAACCTCCCTGCTCTTATATTCTATGCCTCTGATAATAAAGGAAAGTATCCCGTATGCCTTTTTAACCACCTTATCTACCTGTCCTGCTACCTTCAGGGATCTGTGGACATGCACTCCAAGGTCCCTCACTTCCTCGACACCTCTCAGTATCCTCCCATTTATTGTGCATTCCCTTGCCTTGTTTGCTCTCCCCAAATGTATTGATTTAAAGTGATTGGTAGAAGGATTTGAGGGGAGTTGAGGAGAAATGTTTTCACCCAGAGGGTGGTGGGGGTCTGGAACTCACTGCCTGAGAGGGTCATTTAAAAAGTACCTGGATGTGCACCTGATGAGCCGTGGCCTGCAGGGCTACGGACCAAGAGCTGGAAAGTGGGATTAAGCTGGATAGCAATTTTTCGGCAGAAGCGGACACGATGGGCTGAATGGCCTCCGTCTGTGCTGTAACTTTCTATGATTCTATCATCCCCACCCACATGCATCTTTTTTGCACCTCCCCTATACCCTTTTTATATTATGGAGACCAGAACTGTGCACAGTGCTCCAAGTGTGGTCTAACCAAGGTATATGGAGACCAGAACTGTGCACAGTGCTCCAAGTGTGGTCTAACCCAGGTATACGGAGACCAGAACTGTGCACAGTGCTCCAAGTGTGGTCTAACCAAGGTATATGGAGACCAGAACTGTGCACAGTGCTCCAAGTGTGGTCTAACCCAGGTATATGGAGACCAGAACTGTGCACAGTGCTCCAAGTGTGCCATTCAGTGACCATTGTAGTTATCGGTCCTGCTCTCTTGGTTAGGGCCCAAAGGCCACCAGTTGCCCTCTGGTACAATATAGGAACAGGAGTAGGCCATTCAGCCCCTCGTGCCTGCTCCACCATTTGATAAGATCATGGCTGATCTGTGATCTAACTCCATATACCTGCCTTTGGCCCATATCCCTTAATACCTTTGGTTGCCAAAAAGCTATCAATCTCAGATTTAAATTTAGCAATTGAGCTAGTATCAATTGCCGTTTGCGGAAGAGAATTCCAAACTTCTACCACCCTTTGTGTGCAGAAATGTTTTCTAATCTCACTCCTGAAAGGTCTGGCTCTAATTTTTAGACTGTGCCTCCTACTCCTAGAATCCCCAACCAGCGGAAATAGTTTCTCTCTATCCACCCTATCCGTTCCCCTTAATATCTTATAAACTTCGATCAGATCACCCCTTAACCTTCAAAACTCCAGAGAATACAACCCCAATTTGTGTAATCTCTCCTCGTAACACTCAAGGGCCGTGCTGGCGGTGTGAGACCACACAGCGAGTGTCGGCAGGATGCCCACGAGGGCATCACAATCCCGAGACCAAGATATTGTCACCCAACATATGCACACCTTTCCAGCAGAGGTCACTGAATCGTCCCACACCGGGCGGTGATCTCCCGCTCCGTGTCTCCCGGTCCCACACCGGGCGGTGATCTCCCGCTCCGTGTCTCGGTCCCACACCGGGCGGTGATCTCCCGCTCCGTGTCTCCCGGTCCCACACCGGGCGGTGATCTCCCGCTCCGTGTCTCCCGGTCCCACACCGGGCGGTGATCTCCCGCTCCGTGTCTCGGTCCCACACCGGGCGGTGATCTCCCGCTCCGTGTCTCTCGGTCCCACACCGGGCGGTGATCTCCCGCTCCGTGTCTCCCGGTCCCACACCGGACGGTGATCTCCCGCTCCGTGTCTCTCGGTCCCACACCGGGCGGTGATCTCCCGCTCCGTGTCTCCCGGTCCCACACCGGGCGGTGATCTCCCGCTCCGTGTCTCTCGGTCCCACACCGGGCGGTGATCTCCCGCTCCGTGTCTCCCAGTCCCACACCAGGCGGTGATCTCCCGCTCCGTGTCTCTCGGTCCCACACCGGGCGGTGATCTCCCGCTCCGTGTCTCTCGGTCCCACACTGGGCAGTTTGGGCCTGATTGATTTGTGAACTCCACAAAACATCATCAATTCTCGTTATTATTGCAGGTTTTGGGCCCGTTTATAAAACCACAGATCCAGTTCTCTTCAAGAAGTACATCTCAGCACTGACAGTCGGTGGTGGCGGAGACACCCCCGAATTGTGCCTGAGTGGCCTTCAGGTTTGTACAAGGGGAATCACTCCTGTATCTGGGGAGGACCCTCTAACCCCCTCTCTCACACACTCCCGTATCTGGGGAGGTCCCTCTAACCCCTCTCTCACACTCCTGTATCTGGGGAGGTCCCTCTAACCCCTCTCACACACTCCTGTATCTGGGGAGGTCCCTCTAACCCCCTCTCTCTCACACTCCTGTATCTGGGGAGGTCCCTCTAACCCCTCTCACACACACTCCTGTATCTGGGGAGGTCCCTCTAACCCTCTCTCTCTCACACTCCTGTGTCTGGGGAGGTCCCTCTAACCCTCTCTCTCTCACACTCCTGTATCTGGGGAGGTCCCTCTAACCCCCTCTCTCTCACACTCCTGTGTCTGGGGAGGTCCCTCTAACCCCCCCTCTCTCACACTCCTGTATCTGGGGAGGTCCCTCCAACCCCTCTCTCACACTCCTGTATCTGGGGAGGTCCCTCTAAACCCCTCTCTCTCACACTCCTGTATCTGGGGAGGTCCCTCTAACCCCTCTCTCACACACTCCTGTACCTGGGGAGGTCCCTCTAACCCCCTCTCTCTCACACTCCTGTACCTGGGGAGGTCCCTCTAACCCCTCTCTCTCACACACTCCTGTATCTGGGGAGGTCTCTCTAACCCCTCTCTCACACGCTCCTGTATCTGGGGAGGTCCCTCTAACCCCCTCTCTCTCACACTCCTGTATCTGGGGAGGTCCCTCTAACCCCCCTCTCTCACGCTCCTGTATCTGGGGAGGTCCCTCTAACCCCTCTCACACACTCCTGTATCTGGGGAGGTCCCTCTAACCCCTCTCTCTCACACTCCTGTATCTGGGGAGGTCCCTCTAACCCCTCTCTCTCACACTCCTGTATCTGGGGAGGTCCCTCTAACCCCTCTCTCTCACACTCCTGTATCTGGGGAGGTCCCTTTAACCCCCTCTCTCTCACACTCCTGTATCTGGGGAGGTCCCTCTAACCCCCTCTCTCACACTCCTGTACCTGGGGAGGTCTCTCCAACCCCTCTCTCACATTCCTCTATCTGGGGAGGTCTCTCTAACCCCTCTCTCCCACACTCCTGTATCTGGGGAGGTCCCTCTAACCCCTCTCTCTCACACTCCTGTACCTGGGGAGGTCCCTCTAACCCCTTTCTCTCACACTCCTGTATCTGGGGAGGTCCCTCTAACCCCTCTCTCTCACACTCCTGTATCTGGGGAGGTCCCTCTAACCCCTCTCTCTCACACTCCTGTATCTGGGGAGGTCCCTCTAAACCTTCTCTCACACTCCTGTATCTGGGGAGGTCCCTCTCACCCCTCTCTCTCACACTCCTGTATCTGGGGAGGTCCCTCTAACCCCTCTCTCTCACACTCCTGTACCTGGGGAGGTCCCTCTAACCCCTCTCTCACACACTCCTGCATCTGGGGAGGTCTCTCTAACCCCTCTCTCACACACTCCTGTATCTGGGGAGGTCCCTCTAACCCCTCTCTCTCACACTCCTGTACCTGGGGAGGTCCCTCTAACCCCTCTCTCTCACACTCCTGTACCTGGGGAGGTCCCTCTCACCCCTCTCTCTCACACTCCTGTACCTGGGGAGGTCCCTCTAACCCCTCTCTCTCACACTCCTGTACCTGGGGAGGTCCCTCTAACCCCTCTCTCACACGCCTGTATCTGGGGAGGTCCCTCTAACCCCTCTCTCACACACTCCTGTGTCTGGGGAGGTCTCTCCAACACCTCTCTCTCACACTCCTGTATCTGGGGAGGTCCCTCTAACCCCCTCTCTCTCTCACTCCTGTATCTGGGGAGGTCTCGCTAACCCCTCTGTCACACTCCTGTATCTGGGGAGGTCCCTCTAACCCCTCTCTCTCACACTCCTGTACCTGGGGAGGTCCCTCTAACCCCTCTCTCTCCCACTCCTGTATCTGGGGAGGTCCCTCTAACCCCTCTCTCTCACACTCCTGTACCTGGGGAGGTCCCTCTAAACCCCTCTCTCTCCCACTCCTTTATCTGGGGAGGTCCCTCTAACCCCTCTCTCACACTCCTGTACCTGGGAAGGTCCCTCTAACCCCTCTCTCACACTCCTGTACCTGGGGAGGTCCCTCTAACCCCTCTCTCACACTCCTGTACCTGGGGAGGTCCCTCTAACCCCTCTCTCACACTCCTGTACCTGGGGAGGTTCCTCTAACCCCTCTCTCTCACACTCCTGTACCTGGGGAGGTCCCTCTAACCCCTCTCTCTCACACTCCTGTATCTGGGGAGGTCCCTCTAACCCCCTCGCACACACTCCTGTACCTGGGGAGGTCTCTCTAACCCCTCTCTCTCACACTCCTGTATCTGGGGAGGTCCCTCTAACCCCTCTCTCTCACACTCCTGTACCTGGGGAGGTCCCTCTAACCCCTCTCTCTCACACTCCTGTACCTGGGGAGGTCCCTCTAACCCCTCTCTCTCACACTCCTGTATCTGGGGAGGTCCCTCTAACCCCCTCGCACACACTCATGTACCTGGGGAGGTCTCTCTAACCCCTCTCTCTCACACTCCTGTACCTGGGGAGGTCCCTCCAACCCCTTTCTCTCACACTCCTGTATCTGGGGAGGTCCCTCTAACCCCTCTCTCACACTCCTGTATCTGGGGAGGTCCCTCTCACCCCTCTCTCTCACACTCCTGTATCTGGGGAGGTCCCTCTAACCCCCTCTCTCACACACTCCTGTATCTGGGGAGGTCCCTCTAACCCCTCTCTCTCACACTCCTGTACCTGGGGAGGTCCCTCTAACCCCTCTCTCACACACTCCTGTATCTGGGGAGGTCTCTCTAACCCCTCTCTCTCACACTCCTGTATCTGGGGAGGTCCCTCTAACCCCCTCTCTCTCACACTCCTGTATCTGGGGAGGTCCCTCTAACCCCTCTCTCTCACACTCCTGTACCTGGGGAGGTCCCTCTAACCCCTCTCTCACACTCCTGTATCTGGGGAGGTCCCTCTAACCCCTCTCTCACACACTCCTGTGTCTGGGGAGGTCTCTCTAACCCCTCTCTCTCACACTCCTGTATCTGGGGAGGTCCCTCTAACCCCTCTCTCTCACACTCCTGTACCTGGGGAGGTCCCTCTAACCCCTCTCTCTCCCACTCCTGTATCTGGGGAGGTCCCTCTAACCCCTCTCTCTCACACTCCTGTACCTGGGGAGGTCCCTCTAAACCCCTCTCTCTCCCACTCCTTTATCTGGGGAGGTCCCTCTAACCCCTCTCTCACACTCCTGTACCTGGGAAGGTCCCTCTAACCCCTCTCTCACACTCCTGTACCTGGGGAGGTCCCTCTAACCCCTCTCTCACACTCCTGTACCTGGGGAGGTCCCTCTAACCCCTCTCTCACACTCCTGTACCTGGGGAGGTTCCTCTAACCCCTCTCTCTCACACTCCTGTACCTGGGGAGGTCCCTCTAACCCCTCTCTCTCACACTCCTGTATCTGGGGAGGTCCCTCTAACCCCCTCGCACACACTCCTGTACCTGGGGAGGTCTCTCTAACCCCTCTCTCTCACACTCCTGTATCTGGGGAGGTCCCTCTAACCCCTCTCTCTCACACTCCTGTACCTGGGGAGGTCCCTCTAACCCCTCTCTCTCACACTCCTGTACCTGGGGAGGTCCCTCTAACCCCTCTCTCTCACACTCCTGTATCTGGGGAGGTCCCTCTAACCCCCTCGCACACACTCATGTACCTGGGGAGGTCTCTCTAACCCCTCTCTCTCACACTCCTGTACCTGGGGAGGTCCCTCTAACCCCTTTCTCTCACACTCCTGTATCTGGGGAGGTCCCTCTAACCCCTCTCTCACACTCCTGTATCTGGGGAGGTCCCTCTCACCCCTCTCTCTCACACTCCTGTATCTGGGGAGGTCCCTCTAACCCCCTCTCTCACACACTCCTGTATCTGGGGAGGTCCCTCTAACCCCTCTCTCTCACACTCCTGTACCTGGGGAGGTCCCTCTAACCCCTCTCTCACACACTCCTGTATCTGGGGAGGTCTCTCTAACCCCTCTCTCTCACACTCCTGTATCTGGGGAGGTCCCTCTAACCCCCTCTCTCTCACACTCCTGTATCTGGGGAGGTCCCTCTAACCCCTCTCTCTCACACTCCTGTACCTGGGGAGGTCCCTCTAACCCCTCTCTCACACTCCTGTATCTGGGGAGGTCCCTCTAACCCCTCTCTCACACACTCCTGTGTCTGGGGAGGTCTCTCTAACCCCTCTCTCTCACACTCCTGTATCTGGGGAGGTCCCTCTAACCCCCTCTCTCTCACACTCCTGTATCTGGGGAGGTTCCTCTAACTCCTCTCTCTCACACTCCTGTATCTGGGGAGGTCTCGCTAACCCCTCTGTCACACTCCTGTATCTGGGGAGGTCCCTCTAACCCCTCTCTCTCACACTCCTGTACCTGGGGAGGTCCCTCTAAACCCCTCTCTCTCACACTCCTGTACCTGGGGAGGTCCCTCTAACCCCTCTCTCTCCCACTCCTGTATCTGGGGAGGTCCCTCTAACCCCTCTCTCTCACACTCCTGTATCTGGGGAGGTCCCTCTAACCCCTCTCTCACACTCCTGTATCTGGGGAGGTCCCTCTAACCCCTCTCTCACACACTCCTGTGTCTGGGGAGGTCTCTCTAACCCCTCTCTCTCACACTCCTGTACCTGGGGAGGTCCCTCTAAACCCCTCTCTCTCCCACTCCTGTATCTGGGGAGGTCCCTCTAACCCCTCTCTCACACTCCTGTACCTGGGCAGGTCCCTCTAACCCCTCTCTCACACACTCCTGTATCTGGAGAGGTCCCTCTAACCCCTCTCTCACACACTCCTGTATCTGGGGAGGTCCCTCTAACCCCTCTCTCACACACTCCTGTATCTGGGGAGGTCCCTCTAACCCCTCTCTCACACACTCCTGTATCTGGAGAGGTCCCTCTAACCCCTCTCACACACTCCTGTATCTGGAGAGGTCCCTCTAACCCCCTCTCTCTCACACTCCTGTATCTGGGGAGGTCCCTCTAACCCCTCTCTCACACACTCCTGTATCTGGGGAGGTCCCTCTAACCCCTCTCTGTCACTCTCCTGTACCTGGGGAGGTCCCTCTAACCCCCTCTCTCACACACTCCTGTATCTGGGGAGGTCCCTCTAACCCCTCTCTCACACACTCCTGTACCTGGGGAGGTCCCTCTAACCCCCTCTCTCACACTCCTGTATCTGGGGAGGTCCCTCTAACCCCTCTCTCACACTCCTGTATCTGGGGAGGTCCCTCTAACCCCTCTCTCACACTCCTGTATCTGGGGAGGTCCCTCTAACCCCTCTCTCACACACTCCTGTATCTGGGGAGGTCCCTCTAACCCCTCTCTCACACACTCCTGTATCTGGGGAGGTCCCTCTAACCCCTCTCTCACACACTCCTGTATCTGGGGAGGTCCCTCTAACCCCCTCACACTCTCCTCTCTGTGGGGAGGTCCCTCTAACCTCCCACAATCTCCTCTCTATGGGGAGCTCCCTCTGAGTCTACATGGTCTGGATCAGTAACTCCCAGAGCGCGAACTCTGCCTGACCCTAGTTTACGGGAGATCTTTCTCCTTTCTCCTTTCGCAGCTCTTACTGACAAACGCCGCTCCCAACTCTGAAGTCTTTGTCTTCACTGATGCACCGGTGAAGGATGAATATCTGAAGAGCACCATCCTAGCTCTGATCGAGCAGACTCACTCCCGGGTAAGTGATTAGCACACCATTGGACGGATATTCTCCTCGTTCTGGACTCCCCCACCAGAGGAAATAGTTTCTCTCCATCCACCCTATCAAATCCTTAAATCATCTGAAACCCCTCGATTAGATCACCCCTTAATCTTCTACACTCGAGGGAATACAAGCCCAGTCTGTGCAACCTGTCCTCGTAATTTAACTCTTTTAGCAGATTTCGTGTCTGCGGGACCCGTACCCCAATGAGAGTCGGTGTGTGTGGGACCCGTACCCCAGTGAGAGTCGGTGTGTGTGGGACCCGTACCCCAGTGAGAGTCGGTGTCTGTGGGACCCGTACCCCAGTGAGAGTCGGTGTGTGTGGGACCCGTACCCCAGTGAGAGTCGGTGTCTGTGGGACCCGTACCCCAGTGAGAGTCGGTGTGTGTGGGACCCGTACCCCAGTGAGAGTCAGTGCCGTCAGAAGCGTTGGGGTTTGGATTTTTTTTTTATTCGTTCATGGGATGTGGGCGTCGCTGGCGAGGCCGGCATTTATTGCCCATCCCTAATTGCCCCTTGAGAAGGTGGTGGTGAGCCGCCTTGAACCGCTGCAGTCCGTGTGGTGAAGGTTCTCCCACACTGCTGTTAGGAAGGGAGTTCCAGGATTTTGACCCAGCGACGATGAAGGAACGGCGATATATTTCCAAGTCGGGACGGTGTGTGACTTGGAGGGGAACGTGCAGGTCGTGTTGTTCCCATGTGCCTGCTGCTCTTGTCCTTCTAGGTGGTAGAGGTCGCGGGTTTGGGAGGTGCTGTCGAAGAAGCCTTGGCGAGTTGCTGCAGTGCATCCTGTGGATGGTACACACTGCAGCCACGGTGCGCTGGTGGTGAAGGGAGTGAATGTTTAGGGTGGTGGATGGGGTGCCAATCAAGCGGGCTGCTTTATCCTGGATGGTGTCGAGCTTCTTGAGTGTTGTTGGAGCTGCACTCATCCAGGCAAGTGGAGAGTATTCCATCACACTCCTGAATTGTGCCTTGTAGATTGTGGAAAAGCTTTGGGGAGTCAGGAGGTGAGTCACTCGCCGCAGAATACCCAGCCTCTGACCTGCTCTTGTAGCCACAGTATTTCAATGGCTGGGCCAGTTAAGTTTCTGGTCAATGGTGACCCCCAGGATGTTGATGGTGGGGGATTCAGCGATGGTAATGCCTTTGAATGTCAAGGGGAGGTGGTTAGACTCTCTCTTGTTGGAGATGGTCATTGCCTGGCACTTATCTGGCGCGAATGTCACTTGCCACTTATGAGCCCAAGCCTGGATGTTGTCCAGGTCTTGCTGCATGCGGGCTCGGACTGCTTCATTATCTGAGGGGTTGCGAATGGAACTGAACACTGTGCAATCATCAGCGAACATCCCCATTTCTGACCTTATGATGGAGGGAAGGTCATTGAAGCAGCTGAAGATGGTTGGGCCTAGGACACTGCCCTGCGGAACTCCTGCAGCAATGTCCTGAGGCTGAGATGATTGGCCTCCAACAACCACTACCATCTTCCTTTGTGCTCGGTATGACTCCAGCCACTGGAGAGTTTTCCCCCTGATTCCCATTGACTTCAATTTTACTCGGGCTCCTTGGTGCCACACTCGGTCAAATGCTGCCTTGATGTCAAGGGCAGTCACTCTCACCTCACCTCTGGAATTCAGCTCTTTTGTCCATGTTTGGACCAAGGCTGTAATGAGGTCTGGAGCCGAGTGGTCCTGGCGGAACCCAAACTGAGCATCGGTGAGCAGGTTATTGGTGAGTAAGTGCCGCTTGATAGCACTGTCGACGACACCTTCCATCACTTTGCTAATGATTGAGAGTAGACTGATGGGGCAGTAATTGGCCGGATTGGATTTGTCCTGCTTTTTGTGGACAGGACATACCTGGGCAATTTTCCACATTGTCGGGTAGATGCCAATGTTGTAGCTGTACTGGAACAGCTTGGCTAGAGGCGCAGCTAGTTCTGGAGCACAAGTCTTCAGCACTACAGCCGGGATGTTGTCGGGGCCCATAGCCTTTGTTGTATCCAGTGCACTCAGCCGTTTCTTGATATCACGTGGAGTGAATCGAATTGGCTGAAGACTGGCTTCCGTGATGGTGGGGATATCGGGAGGAGGCCGAGATGGATCATCCACTCGGCACTTCTGGCTGAAGATGGTTGCAAACGTTTCAGCCTTGTCTTTTGCACTCACGTGCTGGACTCCGCCATCATTGAGGATGGGGATGTTTGCAGAGCCTCCTCCTCCCGTTAGTTGTTTAATTGTCCACCACCATTCACGACTGGATGTGGCAGGACTGCAGAGCTTTGATCTGATCCATTGGTCGTGAATCACTTAGATCTGTCTTATTTACGGTAATGATGTGTTTTTTTGGGCTCCAGGTGTCCTTTCTGTTGACGAACCCGTCTCTCAGGAGGAGGAGGAGAAGTAACAGGAGACGTTTTGTTCGAGCAACGTCCTCTGCTCTCGAGCTCTACGACAGTCTCGCCAAGGCCTCGGGAGGGCTGGCAGTGAAGATTTCCAAGAGCGAGATCCTTGAGCTAACTTCAATCATCGATGAATCAACCAGTGGTGCCCTGGTAGAATAACTTTGCATCTCCCTAGCAACCAAGCTGCCCCTGTAGTCAGGGTTGAGTGGGGGTAGACCAGTTCTCTATGGCTCAAATCCCCGACTTTATTTACCACGGAGGGGAATCCAGTCCCATTAACCGACTCCCTTATCTCCCAACACTGTGGCGGTACTGGGAACATGAGAAGGCCATTCAGCCCCTCGAGCCTGTTCTCCCATTCAATGAGATCATGGCGGATCTGGTGGGGTCCAAGCTGAAGCCTTACCGACTGAGTCTTGGACAACAACCTGCATTTATATAGCGCCGTTAACGTAGTAAAACTTCCCGAGGTGCTTCACAGCAGCGATTATCAAACAGAATTTGACACCGAACCACATAAGGACAGCTGTCAAATTGTTTTCTCCATTCGAGGCGACGGCCACATCTGGAGGGGGGAATGAACCGATCGCGTGGCCTGGGATGTTAGTAACAAATTGTTGCCTCTGCAGGTCACCCTGTTGCAGTTTACAAACGATCGTCCAGATTTGCAAAAACCTGTCATCTGTCATGTGGACGTCTCACTCGAGAATGTCACCATCTACGTTTCTGGGAATCCGAACAATGTCATCATCACCGACCCCAAAGGTGAGGTCACTTCTTGACAATAACTGCGTCTAACCTGAGTTTCCTCAACTCCTGAAGGTGCCAACAATCCCCGGGGTACGGGTCCCACACACACCGACTCTCACCGGGGTACGGGTCCCACAGACACCGACTCTCACTGGGGTACGGGTCCCACACACACCGACTCTCACTGGGGTACGGGTCCCACACACACCGACTCTCACTGGGGTACGGGTCCCACAGACACCGACTCTCACTGGGGTACGGGTCCCACACACACCGACTCTCACTGGGGTACGGGTCCCACAGACACCGACTCTCACTGGGGTACGGGTCCCACACACACCGACTCTCACTGGGGTACGGGTCCCACAGACACCGACTCTCACTGGGGTACGGGTCCCACAGACACCGACTCTCACTGGGGTACGGGTCCCACACACACCGACTCTCACTGGGGTACGGGTCCCACACACACCGACTCTCACTGGGGTACGGGTCCCACACACACCGACTCTCACTGGGGTACGGGTCCCACACACACCGACTCTCACTGGGGTACGGGTCCCACACACACCGACTCTCACTGGGGTACGGGTCCCACACACACCGACTCTCACTGGGGTACGGGTCCCACACACACCGACTCTCACTGGGGTACGGGTCCCACACACACCGACTCTCACTGGGGTACGGGTCCCACAGACACCGACTCTCACTGGGGTACGGGTCCCACACACACCGACTCTCACTGGGGTACGGGTCCCACAGACACCGACTCTCACTGGGGTACAGGTCACTCAGACATTGTACCCCACCTTAAATCCACTATTATTTCCTGACAGGTGTAAATCAGACCGTTGTGGAGGGATCTGGAAGTTTGGCAACAGCAAAATCTTTTGGGAACCTGCAGATAATCCGACTCCATTCCCCAATCAAACCTGGAGACTGGAATCTTCAAATCCGTTCCTACCGAGCGTATTCAGTGAGAGTCAGTGGTGAGTGAAGGATTGTATCAGGGAAAGAGACTCTGCCGAACCCCAAAACCCCGATATAACAACCACCGAACCCCAACACCCCGATATAACAACCACCGAACCCCAACACCCCGATATAACAACCACCGAACCCCAACACCCCGATATATAAACCACCGAACCCCAACACCCCGATATATAAACCACCAAACTCCAACACCCCGATATATAAACCACCGAACCCCAACACCCCGATATATAAACCACCGAACCCCAACACCCCGATATATAAACAACCGAACCCCAACACCCCGATATATAAACCACCAAACTCCAACACCCCGATATGTAAACCACCGAACTCCAACACCCCGATATATAAACAACCGAACCCCGACACCCCGATATATAAACCACCGAACCCCAACACCCCGATATATAAACCACCGAACCCCAACACCCCGATATATAAACAACCGAACCCCAACACCCCGATATATAAACCACCGAACCCCAACACCCCGATATATAAACCACCGAACCCCAACACCCCGATATATAAACCACCGAACCCCAACACCCCGATATATAAACCACCGAACCCCAAAACCCCGATATATAAACAACCGAACCCCAACACCCCGATATATAAACCACCGAACCCCAACACCCCGATATATAAACCACCGAACCCCAACACCCCGATATATAAACCACCGAACCCCAACACCCCGATATAACAATCACCGAACCCAACACCCCGATATATAAACCACCGAACCCCGACACCCCGATATATAAACAACCGAACCCCAACACCCCGATATATAAACCACCGAACCCCAACACCCCAATATATAAACCACCGAACCCCAACACCCCGATATATAAACCACCGAACCCCAACACCCCGATATATAAACCACCGAACCCCAACACCCCGATATATAAACCACCGAACCCCAACACCCCGATATAACAACCACCGAACCCCAACACCCCGATATATAAACCACCGAACCCCAACACCCCGATATATAAACCACCGAACCCCGACACCCCGATACATAAACCACCGAACCCCAACACCCCGATAAATAAACCACCGAACCCCGACACTCCGATATATAAACCACCGAACCCCAACACACCGATATATAAACAACCGAACCCCAACACACCGATATAACAACCACCGAACCCCAACACACCGATATATAAACCACCGAACCCCAACACCCCGATATATAAACCACCGAACCCCAACACCCCGACATATAAACCACCGAACCCCAACACCCCGATATATAAACCACCGAACCCCAACACCCCGATATATAAACCACCGAACCCCGACACCCCGATATATAAACCACCGAACCCCAACACCCCGATATAACAACCACCGAACCCCAACACCCCGATATATAAACCACCGAACCCCGACACCCCGATATATAAACAACCGAACCCCAACACCCCGATATAACAACCACCGAACCCTAACACCCCGATATATAAACCACCGAACCCCGACACCCCGATATAACAACCACCGAACCCCAACACCCCGATATATAAACAACCGAACCCCAACACCCCGATATATAAACCACCGAACCCCAACACCCCGATATAACAACCACCGAACCCCAACACCCCGATATATAAACCACCGAACCCCAACACCCCGATATATAAACCACCGAACCCCAACACCCCGATATAACAACCACCGAACCCCGACACCCCGATATATAAACTACCGAACCCCAACACCCCGATATATAAACCACCGAACCCCAACACCCCGATATATAAACCACCGAACCCCAACACCCCGATATATAAACCACCGAACCCCAACACCCCGATATAACAACCACCGAACCCTGACACCCCGATATATAAACCACCGAACCCCAACACCCCGATATAACAACCACCGAACCCCGACACCCCGATATATAAACCACCGAACCCCAACACACCGATATAACAACCACCGAACCCCAACACCCCTATATATAAACCACCGAACCCCAACACCCCGATATATAAACCACCGAACCCCAACACCCCGATATATAAACCACCGAACCCCAACACCCCGATATATAAACCACCGAACCCCAACACCCCGATATATAAACCACCGAACCCCAACACCCCGATATATAAACCACCGAACCCCAACACCCCGATATATAAACCACCGAACCCCGACACCCCGATATAACAACCACCGAACCCCAACACCCCGATATATAAACCACCGAACCCCGACACCCCGATATATAAACCACCGAACCCCAACACCCCGATATAACAACCACCGAACCCCGACACCCCGATATATAAACTACCGAACCCCGACACCCCGATATATAAACCACCGAACCCCGACACCCCGATATATAAACCACCGAACCCCGACACCCCGATATATAAACCACCGAACCCCGACACCCCGATATATAAACCACCGAACCCCAACACCCCGATATATAAACCACCGAACCCCAACACCCCGATATATAAACCACCGAACCCCAACACCCCGATATATAAACCACCGAACCCCGACACCCCGATATATAAACCACCGAACCCCTACACCCCGATATATAAACCACCGAACCCCAACACCCCGATATATAAACCACCGAACCCCGACACCCCGATATATAAACCACCGAACCCCAACACCCCGATATATAAACTACCGAACCCCGACACCCCGATATAACAACCACTGAACCCCAACAAGTTAAAATGCTCTCTCTTGTGCCCTTAGGCCAGAGTCTGATCGACTTCTCATTCAATTTTGTCGAAGCCTTCGAAGGCCCACACCCTGGTCTCATCCCCATCACCGGGCGGCCCAGAGCAGGTGAGTTTATTGATCAAGAGCCGCTGGGGTCCCACAGACACCGACTCTCACTGGGGTACGGGTCCCACACACACCGACTCTCACTGGGGTACGGGTCCCACACACACCGACTCTCACTGGGGTACGGGTCCCACAGACACCGACTCTCACTGGGGTACGGGTCCCACACACACCGACTCTCACTGGGGTACGGGTCCCACACACACCGACTCTCACTGGGGTACGGGTCCCACAGACACCGACTCTCACTGGGGTACGGGTCCCACACACACCGACTCTCACTGGGGTACGGGTCCCACAGACACCGACTCTCACTGGGGTACGGGTCCCTCACACACCGACTCTCACTGGGGTACGGGTCCCACAGACACCGACTCTCACTGGGGTACGGGTCCCACACACACCGACTCTCACTGGGGTACGGGTCCCACAGACACCGACTCTCACTGGGGTACGGGTCCCACACACACCGACTCTCACTGGGGTACGGGTCCCACACACACCGACTCTCACTGGGGTACGGGTCCCACACACACCGACTCTCACTGGGGTACGGGTCCCACAGACACTGACTCTCACTGGGGTACGGGTCCCACAGACACTGACTCTCACTGGGGTACGGGTCCCACACACACTGACTCTCACTGGGGTACGGGTCCCACACACACTGACTCTCACTGGGGTACGGGTCCCACAGACACCGACTCTCACTGGGGTACGGGTCCCACACACACCGACTCTCACTGGGGTACGGGTCCCACAGACTCCCCACACACACCGACTCTCACTGGGGTACGGGTCCCACAGACTCCAGTCTCCCCAGTGCCCAGACGGTGAGGGTCAGCAGGGGTTCCCACTGTGAAGGGCATCACAGCCGACCTCAATTCCATCCCCACCCCCTCCCCTCACAGGGGACACTGCAGACTGATCAGGAGCAGGAAAAGGCACTGATTGTTACCTCTCCCCACCCAGACTGGGATCAGCACAGTCTGGGGATGGATCACAGGACCCTCTGCTCTGAAATGGAAGATTCAGCAGAGAGGAAGTGATGTCACGAGACTCGGGGAGGGGCAATTGTGTCTTCAATAAAACAGACCGGGGACTGAGTGTTCATCACATCTCCACACTGGAGTTCATCAAAATTACTGAACGCCTGGGGAAATATCACCAATTCCCTCTACACTGTCCCATCAAACACTCCCAGGGCAGGTACAGGGTTAGATACAGAGTAAAGCTCCCTCTACACTGTCCCATCAAACACTCCCAGGGCAGGTACAGGGTTAGATACAGAGTAAAGCTCACTCTACACTGTCCCATCAAACACTCCCAGGGTCAGGTACAGGGTTAGATACAGAGTAAAGCTCCCTCTACACTGTCCCGTCAAACACTTCCAGGGCAGGTACAGGGTTAGATACAGAGTAAAGCTCCCTCTACACTGTCCCATCAAACACTCCCAGGGCAGGTACAGGGTTAGATACAGAGTAAAGCTCCCTCTACACTGTCCCATCAAACACTCCCAGGGCAGGTACAGGGTTAGATACAGAGTAAAGCTCCCTCTACACTGTCCCATCAAACACTCCCAGGGCAGGTACAGGGTTAGATACAGAGTAAAGCTCCCTCTACACTGTCCCATCAAACACTCCCAGGGCAGGTACAGGGTTAGATACAGAGTAAAGCTCCCTCTACACTGTCCCGTCAAACACTCCCAGGGCAGGTACAGGGTTAGATACAGAGTAAAGCTCCCTCTACACTGTCCCATCAAACACTCCCAGGGCAGGTACAGGGTTAGATACAGAGTAAAGCTCCCTCTACACTGTCCCATCAAACACTCCCAGGGCAGGGACAGGGTTAGATACAGAGTGGTTTCGAGGTATGTAGCCCACCTGCTCTCACTCCTGATTCTCTCTGATTGTCCCGGACCCTCTCTCAGGTATAAAGGCCACGTTGATGATTTCTCTGACTGGTCTCTCAATTTACCCGAACTCATCAATCATCGGATTATCCCTGGTCGATATTAACGGGAGGACCTTGGAGAACGGAACGATCCTGAATGAGACGGAATCGGCCGAGACCTACCTGGTGGAGATCGAGTCAGTGCCCACAATCTCGTTCTTTGTCCTGCTCAGAGGGCACGACGGGAGTGGGAATGTTTTGCAGAGACAGAGCACGACCCTGAACTCAGCCTGTAATGTAACACTGAAGGTACTGCCCCCAAATTACAAGAGGGAGTCTCTCCATCAGGGACCCCGGTTATAGAGAGAGTCTCTCCATCAGGGCCCCCTTTTATAGAGGGAGTCTCTCCATCAGGGCCCCCTTTTATAGAGGGAGTCTCTCCGTCAGGGCCCCCTTTTATAGAGGGAGTCTCTCCATCAGGGACCCATTTTATAGAGGGAGTCTCTCCATCAGGGACCCCTTTTATAGAGAGTCTCTCCATCAGAGACCCCTTTTATAGAGAGAGTCTCTCCATCAGGGACCCCTTTTATAGAGAGAGTCTCTCCATCAGGGACCCCGGTTATAGAGAGAGTCTCTCCATCAGGGACCCCTTTTATAGAGAGAGTCTCTCCATCAGGGACCCCTTTTATAGAGAGAGAGTCTCCCCGTCAGGGACCCCTTTTATAGAGAGAGTCTCTCCATCAGGGACCCCGGTTATAGAGAGAGTCTCTCCATCAGGGACCCCTTTTATAGAGAGAGTCTCTCCATCAGAGACCCCTTTAATAGAGAGAGTCTCTCCATCAGGGACCCCTTTTATAGAGAGAGTCTCTCCATCAGGGACCCCGGTTATAGAGAGAGTCTCTCCATCAGAGACCCCTTTTATACAGAGAGTCTCTCCATCAGGGACCCCTTTTATAGAGTCTCTCCATCAGGGACCCCTTTAATAGAGAGAGTCTCTCCGTCAGGGACCCCTTTTATAGAGAGAGTCTCTCCATCAGAGACCCCTTTTATAGAGGGAGTCTCTCTCTCCGGACCCCGGTTATAGAGGGAGTCTCTCTCCGGACCCCGGTTATAGAGGGAGTCTCTCTCTCTCTCTCAGGGCCCCGGTTATTGAGGGAGTCTCTCTCTCTCTCTCCCCGGACCCCGGTTATAGAGGGAGTCTCTCTCTCTCTCCGGACCCCGGTTATAGAGGGAGTCTCTCTCTCTCTCCGGACCCCGGTTATAGAGGGAGTCTCTCTCTCTCTCAGGGCCCCGGTTATAGAGGGAGTCTCTCTCTCTCTCTCAGGGCCCCGGTTATAGAGGGAGTCTCTCTCTCTCTCTCTCTCTCTCTCTCAGGGCCCGGTTATAGAGGGAGTCTCTCTCCCTCTCTCTCTCTCTCTCTCAGGGCCCCGGTTATAGAGGGAGTCTCTCTCTCTCTCTCTCGGACCCCGGTTATAGAGGGAGTCTCTCTCTCTCTCTCAGGGCCCCGGTTATAGAGGGAGTCTCTCTCTCTCTCTCTCCGGACCCCGGTTATAGAGGGAGTCTCTCTCTCTCTCTCTCTCCGGACCCCGGTTATAGAGGGAGTCTCTCTCTCTCTCTCTCCGGACCCCGGGTATAGAGGGAGTCTCTCTCTCTCTCTCTCCCGGACCCCGGTTATAGAGGGAGTCTCTCTCTCTCTCCGGACCCCGGTTATAGAGGGAGTCTCTCTCTCTCTCTCTGCCCGGACCCCGGTTATAGAGGGAGTCTCTCTCTCTCTCTCTCTCTCCGGACCCCGGTTATAGAGGGAGTCTCTCTCTCTCTCTCTCTCTCGGACCCCGGTTATAGAGGGAGTCTCTCTCTCTCTCTCTCTCCCGGACCCCGGTTATAGAGGGAGTCTCTCTCTCTCTCTCTCTCTCCGGACCCCGGTTATAGAGGGAGTCTCTCTCTCTCTCTCTCCCCGGACCCCGGTTATAGAGGGAGTCTCTCTCTCTCTCCGGACCCCGGTTATAGAGGGAGTCTCTCTCTCTCTCTCTGCCCGGACCCCGGTTATAGAGGGAGTCTCTCTCTCTCTCTCTCTCTCCGGACCCCGGTTATAGAGGGAGTCTCTCTCTCTCTCTCTGCCCGGACCCCGGTTATAGAGGGAGTCTCTCTCTCTCTCTCTCCCCGGACCCCGGTTATAGAGGGAGTCTCTCTCTCTCTCTCTCCAGACCCCGGTTATAGAGGGAGTCTCTCTCTCTCTCTCCGGACCCCGGTTATAGAGGGAGTCTCTCTCTCTCTCTCCCCGGACCCCGGTTATAGAGGGAGTCTCTCTCTCTCTCTCTCTCTCTCCGGACCCCGGTTATAGAGGGAGTCTCTCTCTCTCTCTCTCTCTCTCCGGACCCCGGTTATAGAGGGAGTCTCTCTCTCTCTCTCTCTCTCTCCGGACCCCGGTTATAGAGGGAGCCTCTCTCTCTCTCTCCGGACCCCGGTTATAGAGGGAGCCTCTCTCTCTCTCTCCAGACCCCGGTTATAGAGGGAGCCTCTCTCTCTCTCTCTCCCGGACCCCGGTTATAGAGGGAGTCTCTCTCTCCTCTCTCTCTCTCTCTCCCTGGACCCCGGTTATAGATGGAGCCTCTCTCTCTCTCTCCCCGGACCCCGGTTATAGAGGGAGTCTCTCTCTCTCTCTCTCCCCGGACCCCGGTTATAGAGGGAGTCTCTCTCTCTCTCTCTCTCCAGACCCCGGTTATAGAGGGAGTCTCTCTCTCTCTCTCTCTCCGGACCCCGGTTATAGAGGGAGTCTCTCTCTCTCTCTCCCCGGACCCCGGTTATAGAGGGAGTCTCTCTCTCCCTCTCTCTCTCTCTCTCTCCCTGGACCCCGGTTATAGAGGGAGTCTCTCTCTCTCTCTCTCCCCGGACCCCGGTTATAGAGGGAGTCTCTCTCTCTCTCTCTCTCCAGACCCCGGGTATAGAGGGAGTCTCTCTCTCTCTCTCTCCAGACCCCGGGTATAGAGGGAGTCTCTCTCTCTCTCTCTCTCTCTCTCTCCGGACCCGGGTTATAGAGGGAGTCTCTCTCTCTCTCTCTCTCCGGACCCCGGTTATAGAGGGAGTCTCTCTCTCTCTCTCTCCGGACCCCGGTTATAGAGGGAGTCTCTCTCTCTCTCTCTCTCCGGACCCCGGTTATAGAGGGAGTCTCTCTCTCTCTCTCTCCCCGGACCCCGGTTATAGAGGGAGTCTCTCTCTCTCTCTCTCCGGACCCCGGTTATAGAGGGAGTCTCTCTCTCTCTCTCTCCGGACCCCGGTTATAGAGGGAGTCTCTCTCTCTCTCTCTCCGGACCCCGGTTATAGAGGGAGTCTCTCTCTCTCTCTCTCTCTCCCGGACCCCGGTTATAGAGGGAGTCTCTCTCTCTCTCTCTCTCCGGACCCCGGTTATAGAGGGAGTCTCTCTCTCTCTCTCCGGACCCCGGTTATAGAGGGAGTCTCTCTCTCTCTCCCCGGACCCCGGTTATAGAGGGAGTCTCTCTCTCTCTCTCCGGACCCCGGTTATAGAGGGAGTCTCTCTCTCTCTCTCCGGACCCCGGTTATAGAGGGAGTCTCTCTCTCTCTCTCCCCGGACCCCGGTTATAGAGGGAGTCTCTCTCTCTCTCTCCCCGGACCCCGGTTATAGAGGGAGTCTCTCTCTCTCTCTCCCCGGACCCCGGTTATAGAGGGAGTCTCTCTCTCTCTCTCTCTCTCCAGACCCCGGTTATAGAGGGAGTCTCTCTCTCTCTCTCTCTCTCCGGACCCCGGTTATAGAGGGAGTCTCTCTCTCTCTCTCCGGACCCCGGTTATAGAGGGAGTCTCTCTCTCTCTCTCTCTCCGGACCCCGGTTATAGAGGGAGTCTCTCTCTCTCTCTCTCCCCGGACCCCGGTTATAGAGGGAGTCTCTCTCTCTCCCTCTCCGGACCCCGGTTATAGAGGGAGTCTCTCTCTCTCTCTCTCTCCGGACCCCGGTTATAGAGGGAGTCTCTCTCTCTCTCTCTCTCTCCGGACCCCGGTTATAGAGGGAGTCTCTCTCTCTCTCTCTCCGGACCCCGGTTATAGAGGGAGTCTCTCTCTCTCTCTCTCCGGACCCCGGTTATAGAGGGAGTCTCTCTCTCTCTCCCTCTCCGGACCCCGGTTATAGAGGGAGTCTCTCTCTCTCTCTCTCCGGACCCCGGTTATAGAGGGAGTCTCTCTCTCTCTCTCCCCGGACCCCGGTTATAGAGGGAGTCTCTCTCTCTCTCTCCCTCTCCGGACCCCGGTTATAGAGGGAGTCTCTCTCTCTCTCTCTCCGGACCCCGGTTATAGAGGGAGTCTCTCTCTCTCTCTCTCTCTCTCTCCGGACCCCGGTTATAGAGGGAGTCTCTCTATTCGCTGCGATCGGTGCATGGTGGGATTAAATTAGCAGGATGCGCAGGGTTTAGTTCAGTGGCCCGTCCAATCGAAATCTGTCTGCTTCCAGGTGGAGGGGGATGACATCGTCCTATCGGGACAGGAGTTCAACGTATCGTACACCCTGACCTTAGAGGGACCTTCTACAACTTATGACCTCGTCGTGAGAAACAACCAGAACTTCATACATCAAATCAGCCCGTCCAGGTTAGCGCTCAGCAAAGGGGGCAGCACGGGTTAGATACAGAGTAAAGCTCCCTCTACACTGTCCCATCAAACACTCCCAGGGCAGGTACAGCACGGGTTAGATACAGAGTAAAGCTCCCTCTACACTGTCCCATCAAACACTCCCAGGGCAGGTACAGGGTTAGATACAGAGTAAAGCTCCCTCTACACTGTCCCGTCAAACACTCCCAGGGCAGGTACAGGGTTAGATACAGAGTAAAGCTCCCTCTACACTGTCCCGTCAAACACTCCCAGGGCAGGTACAGGGTTAGATACAGAGTAAAGCTCCCTCTACACTGTCCCATCAGACACTCCCAGGGCAGGTACAGGGTTAGATACAGAGTAAAGCTCCCTCTACACTGTCCCATCGAACACTCCCAGGGCAGGTACAGGGTTCGATACAGAGTAAAGCTCCCTCTACACTGTCCCATCAAACACTCCCAGGGCAGGTACAGGGTTAGATACAGAGTAAAGCTCACTCTACACTGTCCCATCAATGTGCCTTTGCTCCAACTTTGGAACGTGTGTGTTCAGTGTTATCACTCCTGCTGTGCTCATCCCTGTTTAATGCTCTCTCCCTCTCTCCCTCTCCTTCCCTCTCAGAGTGACTATCGGGGTGAACACGAGTGCCCAGGGCTCGGCCTATTTCTTCGTCCCCAATGCGACAGAGCCCGGAGTGACCGTCACCATCACCATCGAGGCTTCGTCCGCAGAAACGGGTGACTTCAGTTACAGGATTCTACAAGTGACCGTCAGAGACCAGGTAATGAGAGAGGGAGAGAGGGAGCGCGACAGAGGGAGAGAGGGAGCGCGACAGAGGGAGAGAGGGAGCGCGACAGAGAGAGAGAGGGAGCGCGACAGAGGGAGAGAGGGAGCGCGACAGAGGGAGAGAGGGAGCGCGACAGAGGGAGAGAGGGAGCGCGACAGAGGGAGAGAGGGAGCGCGACAGAGGGAGAGAGGGAGCGCGACAGAGGGAGAGAGGGAGCGCGACAGAGGGAGAGAGAGTCCGCCTGCCTGGGCTTCACTTTACCTGTGGGAGTGGGAGATCAGCTGCTCTCAGATGCCGGTGAATGAACTGACCGGGGTGGGGGGTCAAACCCCGGGAGGGAGAGGAGGGTTGGGTGGGGGGGCCGTGATCCCAGCAGGAGTCCTTCTGTCTGCGGAGACCCCTCCTGACCGAGCTCCCTCACCCGCTCCTGCTTGAAATATGTTGGTCGTCTCAAGGAACCTCCGTCTGCGAGTCAGCCCTGGCTCAATGGGGTAGAACCCTCCCTCTGTGGGGCAGAAGATCATGGGTTCGAGCCCCCAGTCCAGAGACTTCAGCACCATAATCCAGGCCGACACTCCCAGTACAAGTACCGAGGGAGCGCCGCACTGTCGGAGGGTCAGTGCCGAGGGAGCGCCGCGCTGTCGGAGGGTCGGTGCTGAGGGAGCGCCGCGCTGTCGGAGGGTCGGTGCCGAGGGAGCGCCGCGCTGTCGGAGGGTCGGTGCCGAGGGAGCGCCGCGCTGTCGGAGGGTCGGTGCCGAGGGAGCGCCGCGCTGTCGGAGGGTCGGTGCCGAGGGAGCGCCGCGCTGTCGGAGGGTCGGTGCCGAGGGAGCGCCGCGCTGTCGGAGGGTCGGTGCCGAGGGAGCGCCGCGCTGTCGGAGGGTCGGTGCTGACCAAAGTAGGATTGATGCTGTTGGACCAATCCGTGTCCAGACTTTACCTCATCCTGTGCCCTCTTATCTATCTCTCTATCTTCCCCCTCTCCCTTTCTCTCCCCACCCCCTCTATCTGTCACATCCCCCCTCTTCTCTCTCTCTCTCCTCCCTCCTCTCTTCCCCCCCCTCTATCTGTCACTTTCCCCCTCCCCTCTCTCTCTTTCCCTCTATCCTCCTCTCCCCATTCCTCTCTCCATCCTTCACTCTTCATTTCTCTTTCCCCCCCTCCCCTCTCTCTATCTCCCCCTTCTATGTCTCTCACTCTGTCGCTCCCCCTGATCTGCAGCTGGGTGGAATCCAGGGCCGAGATACCCCATCGCCTTCACCCTGACATCTCCCCCCCCCCCAACAGGTGGAGGACCTGAGCTCCCCGAACTGCACCATTGCCCAACTGCTCAAAACCTGCTCCTTCAACTCAAGTGCCAACTGCAGCCGGGAACCATGGAACATGGAGGCAAGAATCACCGACCGGGGAACGGGCATCGCCAATATATACACGCGGCTCGGCAACGGCAGCCTGGAGACGCGAGAGGTGGAGACCGGGGAGGGGAACACCACTTTCGTTAATTACACCGCCTCTTGCTGCTTCCCCGAGGTGGAGCTGATCGCTGTCGACTTGGTTGGGAATGTTGGGAAGTGTGTGGTGAAAGCGGAGCCGCCCAGATCAACCGGCCAGTGCTGGAGCCAGCCCGCCATCTACCGCACGGTGGCTTCATGTCTGCTGCTCTGTCTCCTCATCTTCCAGTAGAAACTCTTGGGCTGGCCATTGGAAGGCAAAATGGCTCTGGGCGCCGTTGGGCACTGGGCGCCATTGGGCACTGGGCGCCATTGGGCTCTGGGCGCCATTGGGCTCTGGGCGCCATTGGGCTCTGGGCGCCATTGGGCACTGGGCGCCATTGGGCACTGGGCGCCATTGGGCTCTGGGCGCCATTGGGCACTGGGCGCCATTGGGCACTGGGCGCCATTGGGCTCTGGGCGCCATTGGGCACTGGGTGAGAGTCAGTATCTATGGTGGGGGGAAATTTAGAGGGAATCAATAAACTAGACATTGTGCTGCTTCTATTCCAGAGCAGGATTTTGTGGTGGGAGTTTTCACGGATGGAGTGAGGGTTGTAAATGTTATAATGACGAGAATCCACAATATATTTGGGGTGTGAGACAGAATAGTGTCGCGTCTCCGTTTATTTGTGACAAGCACCCACAGAGTAACGGACTCTGTCTGTGGGGATGCCCCTTCCCTCACACGGAGCCCAGCGTCCAGTCACTGACTGGCTCGTGGACCCGGTCCAAACAAGGTCACGGCCAATTAGCTGACCCAATATTGGGCCGACTGAGCTCAGTCGTCCTGATCGAGCTCACATCCTGAGCACTCTGGGTAACACATCAGTGAGCCCCCAAACAAACCAATTACAGAACAGAACAGGGACAGAGTCCCAGGGACAGAGACTGAGGGGAGAGTCTTTCAAAAAGGAACTGCACCTCGCTGGGAACGGGATTGGAAGACCGGAACAGAGCGAAATAATTCAATGCTCCCTGGGACACGAAGGAGGCTGTTCAGGAAACCCTGGCTGATTTCCCCCTCCCTCAGGCTGATTCCCCGTCCCTGGGGTGAGACCAGTTCACTCCGCACAGGCCGGGGATGAACCCTGGGCCTTTTCTGCTCTGTGTGAGGGAACACAGTGAATCTCGAGGGAGGTAAAGGACAGTTCCCTCCCAGGAAAGGGTCAAGGGGGCAAGGGTCACAGGAAAGGGTCGAGGGGAGCAAGGGTCACAGGAAAGGGTCGAGGCGGCAAGGGTCGAAGGGAGCAAGGGTCACAGGAAGGGGTCGAGGGGAGCAAGGGTCACAGGAAAGGGTCGAGGTGGCAAGGGTCACAGGAAAGGGTCGAGGGGAGCAAGGGTCACAGGAAAGGGTCGAGGTGGCAAGGGTCACAGGAAAGGGTCGAGGGGAGCAAGGGTCACAGGAAAGGGTCGAGGTGGCAAGGGTCACAGGAAAGGGTCGAGGGGAGCAAGGGTCACAGGAAAGGAGACAGAGATTAAATCCTGTAACTAGAATGTAAGAAAATGGAGGGACTTGTTGAGAAATAACAGCACAGTTTAATTCAATATTACTGACAGCGAGACTTTAAATAAACACATCAAGAATCTGATTGCAAGGAATGCTGGGGTACGGGGCCCGACATGGAGTGGTGAGGGAGGGGGCTCGGAGAGTAACCGAGGGGGGGGGGCCGAGGCACAAGGTGCAGGAGATGGAGAGACCACCAGGTGACGCCGAGCACCGGGACTCTCGGAGGCAGGGAAGAGTTGGCAGTCTCGATCCGGCTGGGAGGGGGTGGGAGAAGTCACACTCAAGCCCTGGGGTCTCCGGCCTGGGTCAGGGACCCTCCAAACCCGAGCTGGCTCCCACTTGTGGGCAGCGGCCTGAATGAGGCCCTAAGGTGGTTGTTTTGGGTCAACGGAGCGGTGGGTGGCTGCAATACCCCGGCGACACCACCAGATGGCGCAAGAGCGCCCGGGGCCGGACCCTGCGGAGAGACCAGTGCGATCCCATCACCCCCCCCCCCGGGACCCTCGACCCCCTGAATATAGTGAGGAACACTCCCCCACCCAGCAATATCATGGGGTCCCATCACCGTGTGGGGGAATCACAGACACAGACCCCCCGTCCCATCACCGTGTGGGGGAATCACAGACACAGACCCCCCGTCCCATCACCGTGTGGGGGAATCACAGACACAGACCCCCCGTCCCATCACCGTGTGGGGGAATCACAGACACAGACCCCCCCCGTCCCATCACCGTGTGGGGGAATCACAGACACAGACCCCCGTCCCATCACCGTGTGGGGGAATCACAGACACAGACCCCCGTCCCATCACCGTGTGGGGGAATCACAGACACAGACCCCCCCCGTCCCATCACCGTGTGGGGGAATCACAGACACAGACCCCCGTCCCATCACCGTGTGGGGGAATCACAGACACAGACCCCCCTCTCGTAACTCTTTGGAGCAGACGGCCAGCAAGACCGTCCCTGCGACCTTCGGAAAAGCGGAAATTAATAGCACGACCTCGAAAGCAGTCCATTTGTATGTTTGAAAAGCTCTCGTCAGTGTGGAAGCTGTTCAGTCCCCAAGGGGAATCCACCCAGTCAGCCCCAGAAAGCAGGGCCGGTAATGGGCAGGGATGCTGGGTGGGGAACCCGGCCCAGGCTTCATGGGCTACACTGGGCCTGCGGCCTGGTCCCTGCATTTGAGCCCGGGAGGGGACGACACGGGGTTAAATGTGAGAGAGGGAGGGGGTTGGGGGGTGAAGATCGGGACAAGTGACACAGGGAGGACGTCACGCAGGGCTGTCACAGTCCCAGCATCCCTTGCGTCTGCAGATTGAAAGCATTAGCCAATCAGTGAGGCACATTAAAAACAACCAATCCCTTCACAGATTACAGAGGGGTCTGCTGGAGCATAAAAATCCAGTTATGCTACGACAAGGAAATTATAAACAAATTCTCATACTTTAGTGTAAATTAAAAGCATCATATACAGATATTAAACCGGGACTCACACGCCAGATATGCCTAAATTAAAGAGCATTGAAGCAACTGAAGACCGTTAGGGTCCGTGTCCCTCTCTCCTCCCTCCCGAGTCCTCTGACCCCAGGTCCCAGAGGGTGAGAGGTCAGTGACTGACCCACTGACCCAATCAGTCCCCCCATCAGAGAGAGGAGACCCTCCTGTCCTCTCTGACCCCAGGTCCCAGAGGGTGAGAGGTCAATGACTGACCCACTGACCCAATCAGTCCCCCCATCAGAGAGAGGAGACCCTCCTGTCCTCTCTGACCCCAGGTCCCAGAGGGTGAGAGGTCAGTGACTGACCCAATGCCCCATCCAGTCCCCCCATCAGAGAGAGGAGACCCTCCTGTCCCCTTTGACCCCAGGTCCCAGAGGTGAAAGGTCTACCCAGGCTACCTTGAACCCCAAATCTTGGAGGTGAAAAGTCAGGGTTCAGATTCCCAGGGTTGCCCCCAGCCCGGGTGATGTTCCAATTGGGGCTCAGTTTCCAGGCGGGGCCTCGATGAAGGCGGCGTCCCACTCGATGGTGACCCCTGACACAGGGTCAGCGACGACACAGAAACCAATCAGCAGCACACGTTCCCCCTCCCCCCTCTATAAACAGACACCCCCACCTTTCCCAAACAAACCTTGGGGTCCACCTCAGAGCCTGGGACAGTCGCCCCCAGCAGTGTGACCCGAACTCGCCCATCAAAGTTAATGGGGGTCGTGAGAAGTCCCTGGAGACCCCCCTCTGCAAGTGCCGGAGGGAGGAGGGGGAATCGGGAGGGCCGAGGGGGCGATCGGGGGGCGACTGAGGGGCTTCAGCTCCGGAGACAATGGAATCGATGCTGCCGGGAATCTCAAAAAATATCTCCCAGATAATTGTCCTGGACCGGGGAGGGTGTGAGGCAGGGGTGGGGACTGGGGACTGGGGGAGACGGAGGGGGAGGGGAGAAACCGGGGGACTGGGGGAGACGGTGGGGGGGAAAACGTGGGAATGGGGAGGACGGTGGGGGGGAAACCGGGGAATGGGGGAGGACAGGGGGGGAAACCGGGGAATGGGGAGGACAGGGGGGGAAACCGGGGAATGGGGGAGGACAGGGGGAGAAACCGGGGAATGGGGGAGGACAGGGGGGGAAACCGGGGAATGGGGGAGGACAGGGGGGGAAACCGGGGAATGGGGGAGGACAGGGGGGGAAACCGGGGAATGGGGAGGACAGGGGGGGAAACCGGGGAATGGGGGAGGGACAGGGGGAGAAACCGGGGAATGGGGGGAGGACAGGGGGGGGAAACCGGGGAATGGGGGAGGACAGGGGGGAAACCGGGGAATGGGGGAGGACAGGGGGGAAACCGGGGGAATGGGGGGGGACAGGGGGAGAAACCGGGGAATGGGGGGGACAGGGGGGAAAGCGGGGACTGGGGGAGGGGAAGAGCGGGATGGAGCTGGTTCGTTTTGTTCCCCTGGGGGAGGAGATTCGAGGCTTTTCCTCTCGGGCACAGACCCTGGGACCCAGCGAGGGGGGGGCCTCCCCGGGGTGGGGGGGTGCAGAGTAAAAACAAACCTCCGACACCGGGACCCTCCCTCGCCCGAACTCCCTCCACACCCTCCTCCCCCCCCAACTCCGGCTCCACCTGGGGGTCAGTGGGCCAGAGATATAATTCACACAGAGACCAGTCCGACAATGGGGCCACGGGGAGGGGGGGTCACGGGGGGGGAGAGGGGGCCGGAGATCGAACGACGAGGGTTAGAAATGCAGATAGACTGGAACGATTTCGGAGGTGGTTCTGGTCCGTGCTCATTAACTGGAGGCACCAGAGGAGAAGAGGGTCTTCGCCCAGAGGGCCGAGTGATTCCCACCATCGCTGTAACAAAGCTCGTCTCTGTACAGTGCCTATCAAAAGCACTAATAGGCCACATATATTAAAAAGGTGTCTCCCCCACTCCCCCCTCCCCGTGCGATCTGGGCCTCTCGTTCACGGCCAGTGACGATTGGCACCAAATGCTCCTCCCCCCCTCCCCTCCATTTCCCCCTCCCTCCCTCCCCTCGTCCCTCCGTTCCCCGCTCTCCCCTCCCCACTCCTCCCTCCCCTCTATACCGCTCCCCTCCACTCCCCCTCCCATCCTCCCTCTCCATCCTCCACTCCCCTCCCCTCTCGCTCCTCTCCCCCTCTCCGTGCCTCAGTTCTGCATCTGCTCGAAGAATTTGTATGTCGGATTCTCATATCCGTGATTCTGCATCTTGTTCAGTTGTCGCTCCTCCGGGGTCAGCATGGGGTCAACCTGCAGGAACACCAATCAGGGAAGAGCGTGTCAGGGGATCTCTCCATCACCCAATCATTCCAATGGGTCAAACCACTTGGATTGTGTCCAATAGGAGTGAATGGGAAGGGGTTTGGTCCATTGGGATTGTGTCCAGTGGGAGTGAATGGGAAGGGGTTTGGTCCATTGGGATTGTGTCCAGTGGGAGTGAATGGGAGGGGGTTTGGTCCATTGGGATTGTGTCCAGTGGGAGTGAATGGGAAGGGGTTTGGTCCATTGGGATTGTGTCCAGTGGGAGTGAATGGGAAGGGGTTTGGTCCATTGGGATTGTGTCCAGTGGGAGTGAATGGGAAGGGGTTTGGTCCATTGGGATTGTGTCCAGTGGGAGTGAATGGGAAGGGGTTTGGTCCATTGGGATTGTGTCCAGTGGGAGTGAATGGGAAGGGGTTTGGTCCATTGGGATTGTGTAGAGTGGGAGTGAATGGGAAGGGGTTTGGTCCATTGGGATTGTGTACGCTGGGCATGAACGGGAAGGGGTTTGGACGCTGGGCGTGAACAGGACGGGACTCGGACACTCACCTCCACGATTCCGTGACTGATGTTGCCGTATGGTTTCCTGCGCACCATGATCAGAGAGAGGACCACGATCATCGCTATAGCAACAGCAATGACCAGGAGACCAATCAGAGTGCCTTTATTGAGGGCGACTTTAACCTCTGGTTCCTATCAAATCAGAAGAGAGCGCATTAGTGTTCAATGGGGCACACGCAATAGTGTCGATCACACACTCAAATTCACAGAGTCACACACATTCTTCGGCAGCAGTCACAGGACAGTGATCAGGAGCAGGAACCCTGGCTGATTTCCCCCTCTCTCTAACCCAGGGGTCACTGGACAGTGATCAGGAGCAGGAACCCTGGCTGATTTCCCCCTCTCTCTAACCCAGGGGTCACTGGACAATGATCAGGAGCAGGAACACTGGCTGATTTCCCCCTCTCTCTAACCCAGGGGTCACTGGACAGTGATCAGGAGCAGGAACCCTGGCTGATTTCCCCCTCTCTCTAACCCAGGGGTCACTGAGTGAAATTGGGGAACTCAAGAGAGGCTGGAGTAGAGCCCGAGTCCTGCTCTGTGAGGGTCCGTACTACAATGGGGGATGGAGAGGGGAGGGGGAGGAAGAGCTGGGGGAGAGTTGGGAGAGGGGCTGAGGTGGGGGAGGGGGTGTTGGGTTGAGGGGGTGAGGAGGGGAGGAGGTGAGGGGGTGAGGAGGGGAGGGGAGGGGATGAGGGGGTGAGGGGAGGGGATGAGGGGGTGAGGGGAGGGGATGAGGGGGTGAGGAGGGGAGGGGGTGAGGAGGGGAGGGGGTGAGGAGGGGAGGGGGTGAGGAGGGGAGGAGGGGAGGGGGTGAGGAGGGGAGGGGGTGAGGAGGGGAGGGGGTGAGGAGGGGAGGGGGTGAGGAGGGGAGGGGGTGAGGAGGGGAGGGGGTGAGGAGGGAAGGGGGTGAGGAGGGAAGGGGGTGAGGAGGGGAGGGGGTGAGGAGGGGAGGGGGTGAGGAGGGGAGGGGGTGAGGAGGGGAGGGGGTGAGGGGGTGAGGAGGGGGGGGTGAGTTTGGATTTCTGTTCAATCTAAACCCGAACCTGAACGGCCCCCAGAGCAGCACGGCCCTGACAGGGAGGTCCGAGGCCCGATTAGCGCAGGGTCAGCCCGGGGCCGAGGGACCTACCAGCTCGTCCTGCTGGATCCCCGGCGCGGCCCTCGTGTTGTAAATCACCTCCACCGAATCGTCCACCTAGAATCAACAACAGAAATCACAGGGGTCAACGTCACCCAATCACACCGAGGGGCCGAGGGTCAGAGTGCGGGGCACCAGGTGTGGAGTCGAGGGTCACAGTGCGAGGCACCAGGTGAGGGGTCGAGGGTCAGAGTGCGGGGCACCAGGTGTGCAGTCGAGGGTCACAGTGCGAGGCACCAGGTGTGGAGTCGAGGGTCACAGTGCGAGGCACCAGGTGAGGGGTCGAGGGTCAGAGTGCGGGGCACCAGGTGTGGAGTCGAGGGTCACAGTGCGAGGCACCAGGTGAGGGGTCGAGGGTCAGAGTGCGGGGCACCAGGTGTGGAGTCGAGGGTCAGAGTGCGGGGCACCAGGGGTGGAGTCGAGGGTCAGAGTGCGAGGCACCAGGTGTGGGGTCGAGGGTCACAGCGCGAGGCACCAGGTGAGGGGTTGAGGGTCAGATGCAGGGCCCCAGGTGAGGGGTCAGGGTTCAGAGTCCACTCCTTACCGAATCCTCATATTCTTCCACGAACTTCTGAACTTCATTTTTGTCAGCGACCGTTGGGTCATAATAATCAACCAATCCCGACGCTGCAGGAACAAGCAAAACAGCCAATCACAACATTGTATGATGGAGAGGCGGAACAGTCCATTCGAGAGATATCAGTGCACTGACCGGTCTCACTGACCGGTGTCCCTCGGTCCCCTCTCACTGACCGGTGTCCCTCGGTCCCCTCTCACTGACCGGTGTCCCTCGGTCCCCCCTCACTGACCGGTGTCCCTCGGTCCCCTCTCACTGACCGGTGTCCCTCGGTCCCCTCTCACTGACCGGTGTCCCTCGGTCCCCTCTCACTGACCGGTCTCACTGACCGGTGTCCCTCGGTCCCCTCTCACTGACCAGTGTCCCTCGGTCCCCTCTCACTGACCGGTCTCACTGACCGGTGTCCCTCGGTCCCCTCTCACTGACCGGTGTCCCTCGGTCCCCTCTCACTGACCGGTCTCACTGACCGGTGTCCCTCGGTCCCCTCTCACTGACCGGTCTCACTGACCGTTGTCCCTCGGTCCCCTCTCACTGACCGGTGTCCCTCGGTCCCCCCTCACTGACCGGTGTCCCTCGGTCCCCCCTCACTGACCGGTGTCCCTCAGTCCCCTCTCACTGACCGGTGTCCCTCGGTCCCCCCTCACTGACCGGTGTCCCTCGGTCCCCCCTCACTGACCGGTGTCCCTCAGTCCCCTCTCACTGACCGGTGTCCCTCGGTCCCCCCTCACTGACCGGTGTCCCTCGGTCCCCCCTCACTGACCGGTGTCCCTCGGTCCCCTCTCACTGACCGGTGTCCCTCAGTCCCCTCTCACTGACCGGTCTCACTGACCAGTGTCCCTCAGTCCCCTCTCACTGACCGGTGTCCCTCAGTCCCCTCTCACTGACCGGTGTCCCTCAGTCCCCTCTCACTGACCGGTCTCACTGACCGGTGTCCCTCAGTCCCCTCTCACTGACCGGTGTCCCTCAGTCCCCTCTCACTGACCGGTCTCACTGACCGGTGTCCCTCAGTCCCCTCTCACTGACCGGTGTCCCTCAGTCCCCTCTCACTGACCGGTGTCCCTCAGTCCCCTCTCACTGACCGGTGTCCCTCAGTCCCTTCTCACTGACCGGTGTCCCTCAGTCCCCTCTCTCTGACCGGTGTCCCTCAGTCCCCTCTCTCTGACCGGCGTCCGTCAGTCCCCTCTCTCTGACCGGTCCCACTGACCGGTGTCCCTCAGTCCCCTCTCACTGACCGGTCCCATTGACAGGTGTCCCTCAGTCCCTTCTCCCTCAGAGAGACATCTGTACACTAACTGGTGTCTCTCGGTCCCACACCGGGCGGTGATCTCCCGCTCCGTGTCTCTCGGTCCCACACCGGGCGGTGATCTCCCGCTCCGTGTCTCTCGGTCCCACACCGGGCGGTGATCTCCCGCTCCGTGTCTCCCGGTCCCACACCGGGCGGTGATCTCCCGCTCCGTGTCTCTCGGTCCCACACCGGGCGGTGATCTCCCGCTCCGTGTCTCTCGGTCCCACACCGGGCGGTGATCTCCCGCTCCGTGTCTCTCGGTCCCACACCGGGCGGTGATCTCCCGCTCCGTGTCTCCCGGTCCCACACCGGGCGGTGATCTCCCGCTCCGTGTCTCTCGATCCCACACCGGGCGGTGATCTCCCGCTCCGTGTCTCCCGGTCCCACACCGGGCGGTGATCTCCCGCTCCGTGTCTCTCGGTCCCACACCGGGCGGTGATCTCCCGCTCCGTGTCTCTCGGTCCCACACCGGGCGGTGATCTCCCGCTCCGTGTCTCTCGGTCCCACACCGGGCGGTGATCTCCCGCTCCGTGTCTCTCGGTCCCACACCGGGCGGTGATCTCCCGCTCCGTGTCTCTCGGTCCCACACCGGGCGGTGATCTCCCGCTCCGTGTCTCCCGGTCCCACACCGGGCGGTGATCTCCCGCTCCGTGTCTCTCGGTCCCACACCGGGCGGTGATCTCCCGCTCCGTGTCTCTCGGTCCCACACCGGGCGGTGATCTCCCGCTCCGTGTCTCTCGGTCCCACACCGGGCGGTGATCTCCCGCTCCGTGTCTCTCGGTCCCACACCGGGCGGTGATCTCCCGCTCCGTGTCTCCCGGTCCCACACCGGGCGGTGATCTCCCGCTCCGTGTCTCTCGGTCCCACACCGGGCGGTGATCTCCCGCTCCGTGTCTCTCGGTCCCACACCGGGCGGTGATCTCCCGCTCCGTGTCTCTCGGTCCCACACCGGGCGGTGATCTCCCGCTCCGTGTCTCCCGGTCCCACACCGGGCGGTGATCTCCCGCTCCGTGTCTCGGTCCCACACCGGGCGGTGATCTCCCGCTCCGTGTCTCCCGGTCCCACACCGGGCGGTGATCTCCCGCTCCGTGTCTCCCGGTCCCACACCGGGCGGTGTATTTAATCTCTAAGTCAGAGGGTCGGGGGATGGTATTTTGCCCATTTGTTGGAACCCAACCCCAGACCACGATGACCTCACTTACTGAGGGTCAAACCGCTCCTTTGGATGACTGACTGGCCAATCAATTATTTCGCAAGCTGTCAGGGCAGGTTAGAGAGTGACCGTGTCACATGAGACTGTCTCACCTTTTCTGGGAGTGGGTTGAGAGTCTAGTGGAAGTCCAGAGGCAGAGAGAGTCCACAGGCAGCACGAGAGGGGGAGAGAGAGAGAGAGAGAGAGACAGAACGAGAAGGGAGAGAGAGAGAGAGAGACAGACAGAACGAGAGGGGAGAGAGAGAGAGAGACAGAACGAGAGGGGAGAGAGAGAGAGACAGAACAAGAGGAGAGAGAGAGAGAGAGACAGAACGAGAGGAGAGAGAGAGAGAGAGACAGAACGAGAGGGGAGAGAGACAGAACGAGAGGGGAGAGAGAGAGACAGAGAGACAGAACGAGAGGGGAGAGAGAGAGAGAGACAGACAGAACGAGAGAAAAAAGAGAGAGACAGAATGAGCGGGGAGAGAGAGAGAGAGAGAGACAGAACGAGAGGGGAGAGAGAAATAGAGGGGAGACAGAACGAGAGGGGAGAGAGAAATAGAGGGGAGACAGAACGAGAGGAGAGAGAGAGAGAGAGAGACACAGAACGAGAGGGGAGAAAGAGAAAGAGAGGGAGAGAGACAGAACGAGAGGAGAGGGAGAGAGAGACAGATCGAGAGGAGAGAGAGAGACAGAACGAGAGGAGAGAGAGAGACAGACAGACAGAACGAGAGGGGAGAGAGAGAAAGAGAGAGAGAGACAGAACGAGAGGAGAAGAGAGAGAGAGACAGAACGAGAGGAGAGAGAGAGAGAGACAGAACGAGAGGAGAGAGAGAGAGAGACAGAACGAGAGGAGAGAGAGACAGAACGAGAGGAGAGAGAGAGAGAGACAGACAGAACGAGAGGAGAGAGAGACAGAACGAGAGGAGAGAGAGAGAGAGACAGAACGAGAGGAGAGAGACAGAACGAGAGGAGAGAGACAGAACGAGAGAGAGAGACAGAACGAGAGGAGAGAGAGAGAGAGAGAGGAGAGAGAGAGAGAGAGACAGAACGAGAGGAGAGAGACAGAACGAGAGGAGAGAGAGAGAGAGACAGACAGAACGAGAGGGGAGAGAGAGAGAGAGACAGACAGAACGAGAGGGGAGAGAGAGAGAGAGAGACAGACAGAACGAGAGGGGAGAGAGAGACAGACAGACAGACAGAACAAGAGGGGAGAAGAGAGACAGACAGAATGAGAGGAGAGAGAGAGAGACAGAACGAGAGGGGAGAGAGAGACAGAGACAGAACGAGAGGGGAGAGAGAGAGAGACAGACAGAACGAGAGGGGAGAGAGAGAGAGACAGACAGACAGAACGAGAGGGGAGAGAGAGACAGACAGACAGACAGACAGAGACAGAACGAGAGGGGAGAAAGAGAGACAGACAGACAGAACGAGAGGGGAGAAAGAGACAGACAGACAGAACGAGAGGGGAGAGAGAGAGAGAAGCAGAACAAGAGGGGAGAGAGAGAGAGAGAGACAGACAGACAGACAGACAGACAGAACAAGAGGGGTGAGAGAGAGAGAGAGACAGAACACGAGGGGAGTGAGAGAGAGACAGAACGAGAGGGGAGAGAGAGAGAGACAGAACGAGAGGGGAGAGAGAGAGAGAGAGACAGAACGAGAGGGGAGAGAGAGAGAGAGAGACAGAACAAGAGGGGAGAGAGAGAGACAGACAGACAGACGGAACAAGAGGGGGGAGAGAGAGAGACAGAACGAGAGGGGACAGAGAGAGAACGAGAGGGGGGGGGCGAGAGAACGAGAGGGGGAGAGAGATAGGGAGGGGGAGGGGAAAGGGGGGAGAGGGGGAGAGATGAGAGAGAGGGGGTAGAAGGAGGGAGAGAGAGAGAGAGTGAGGGAGGGGGAGTGGGAGGGGGGGAGGGAGGGGGGAGTGAGAGGGGGGGAGAGAGAGAGTGAGGGAGGGGGATTGGGAGGGGGGAGAGAGAGAGTGAGGGAGGGGGATTGGGAGGGGGGAGAGAGAGAGTGAGGGAGGGGGAGTGGGAGGGGGGGAGATGAGAGAGAGAGGGGAAGAGAAGGGGGAAAGGGAGAGAGAGAGAGAGAGAGAGAGAGGGGAAATGGGGGAAAGAGGGAAAGAGACAATATGAGCAGTGCGACGTTTCGAGACGTTGATCTGATCCACAATCTCTGGACAGGAAGATCACACTCCCCCCGCCCGCCCGCCCCCCCCCGAACCTGTGGGAGTGACCAGACACCCACAGACCCCCGCCCCTGCCCACAGACCCCACCCACACACCACCCCGCCAGCCCCGCCCCTCCACACCGACCCCCGCCCACTAATTGCAGGCCCCACCCACTCCCTCTGCAGGCCCCGCCCACTGACCACAGGCACCGCCCATTTGCCACAGGCCACGCCCGCTCGAGAGGCTTCGCACCCCCGGGGAGGAGGGGAGGCAGAGCTGAGTGCGAAGGGGAGGGGAAAGGGGAAGGATCCCTTACAGGCAAGTGAGCTATAGCAGGCTATTCATCCTTGGGAGGCATCACGGCCGAGCCTGAACCTGTCCTGACCCCCGTCTCCCCTCCTTGGACAGTAATGGGGTCCAGGGATTCTTAAAACCAGGGGATCCGAGTCCAGTAGCTGCCCTCCGTACCCCCACACCGGCTGAGGTCAGGTCCGGTCACTCAGCGCAGGCCTGGGACGGAACCTGAGCCCTGGGAGCTCTGTGCGGGGCTCAGGCCCACACTGAGAGGGGCGTTTGCCCCAAACCCCATCCCCCCGAACCAGTGGACGCCCCCGAGATCACATTTGCACCCAAGAAGGTGCCCTGAACCCCCTTACCCTCTGAGTCAAAGAGTTCCTGGATGGTATCAGTGGGGCTGTAGGGTCTGGGCAGCTCCTCCGAGACCAGCTCCTCCGTGGTTTTAGTTCCAGAGATGGACGGGGTCAGCAGGTCATTGGAATCTAGGCGATCGGCCTGAAGGAGCTCCTCTGGGGGGGGGGGAGAGAGAGAAAAGGGCAATGAGTGAAAGATCTCAAACACTCCCAGGGCAGGTACAGGGTTAGATACAGAGTAAAGCTCCCTCTACACTGTCCCATCAAACACTCCCAGGGCAGGTACAGGGTTAGATACAGAGTAAAGCTCCCTCTACACTGTCCCATCAAACACTCCCAGGGCAGGTACAGGGTTAGATACAGAGTAAAGCTCCCTCTACACTGTCCCGTCAAACACTCCCAGGGTCAGGTACAGGGTTAGATACAGAGTAAAGCTCCCTCTACACTGTCCCATCAAACACTCCCAGGGTCAGGTACAGGGTTAGATACAGAGTAAAGCTCCCTCTACACTGTCCCATCAAACACTCCCAGGGGCAGGTACAGGGTTAGATACAGAGTAAAGCTCCCTCTACACTGTCCCATCAAACACTCCCAGGGTCAGGTACAGAGTTAGATACAGAGTAAAGCTCACTCTACACTGTCCCGTCAAACACTCCCGGGGCAGGTACAGAGTTAGATACAGAGTAAAGCTCCCTCTACACTGAGGAAATAGTTTCTCTCTATCTACTCTATCCAATCCTCATCATCTTAAACCCCTCGATTAGATCACCCCTTAATCCTCTACACTCGAGGGAATACAAGCCCAGTCTGTGCAACCTGTCCTCGTAATTTAACCCTTTTAGCCCCGGTATCATTCTGGTGAAATCTGCCCTGCACCCCCTCCAAGGCCAATCTATCGTTCCTGAGGGGCGGTGCCCAGAACTGAACCCAGTCTCTCCAGGTGGGGGTCTGAGCAGAGCTTTCTTTAATAGCCTGGGGTGGAAACCATCAGGTCCTGGAGATTTGTCTGTCATAAGTCCCGTTATTTTCTCCATTACCATTTGTTACTTGTATTAAGTTCCCCCTGTTGATTTATTTTTAGATTCCCTCGTTTTGCTTCATTCTCCTCCTTTCACTGTGAAGACGGACACAAAATATTCATTTAGTGAGTCTGCCGTTTCCTCATTATCCATTCTGGATTACCTGCTCCTGTCTCTGTGGGTCCACATCCCCTTCACCTCTCTCTCTCTCTCTCTCTCCCTCCATCTCTCTCTCTCCCTCCTTTCTCTCTCTCTCCCTCTCTCTCCCTCCCTCCCTCTCTCTCCTCCTCCCTCTCTCTCCCTCCCTCCCTCTCTCTCCCTCCCTCCCTCCCTCTCTCTCCCTCCCTCCCTCTCTCTCCCTCCCTCCCTCTCTCTCTCTCTCCCTCTCTCTCTCTCTCTCTCTCTCTCTCCCTCTCTCTCTCTCTCTCTCCCTCCCTCCCTCTCTCTCTCCCTCCCTCTCTCTCTCCCTCCCTTTCTCTCTCTCTCTCTCTCTCTCCCTCCCTCCCTCTCTCTCTCTCTCTCCCTCCCTTTA
>NW_027138232.1:0-65627 GCF_035084215.1 Heptranchias perlo | reverse complement strand
TAGAGAGAGAGAGAGTCCCCGACACACAGAGAGAGAGAGAGAGAGTCCCCGACACACAGAGAGAGAGAGAGAGTCCCCGACACACAGAGAGAGAGAGAGTCCCCGACACACAGAGAGAGAGAGAGAGTCCCCGACACAGAGAGAGAGAGAGAGTCCCCGACACAGAGAGAGAGAGTCCCCGACACAGAGAGAGAGAGAGAGAGTCCCCGACACAGAGAGAGAGAGAGAGAGTCCCCGACACACAGAGAGAGAGAGAGAGAGAGTCCCCGACACAGAGAGAGAGAGAGAGAGAGTCCCCGACACACAGAGAGAGAGAGAGAGAGTCCCCGACACAAAGAGAGAGAGAGAGAGAGAGTCCCCGACACACAGAGAGAGAGAGAGAGAGAGTCCCCGACACAGAGAGAGAGAGAGAGAGAGTCCCCGACACACAGAGAGAGAGAGAGAGAGTCCCCGACACAAGAGAGAGAGAGAGAGAGAGTCCCCGACACAGAGAGAGAGAGAGTCCCCGACACAGAGAGAGAGAGAGAGAGTCCCCGACACAGAGAGAGAGAGTCCCCGACACACAGAGAGAGAGAGAGAGTCCCCGACACAGAGAGAGAGAGTCCCCGACACACAGAGAGAGAGAGAGAGTCCCCGACACAGAGAGAGAGAGTCCCCGACACAGAGAGAGAGAGAGAGAGAGAGTCCCCGACACACAGAGAGAGAGAGAGAGAGTCCCCGACACACAGAGAGAGAGAGAGAGAGAGTCCCCGACACACAGAGAGAGAGAGAGAGAGAGTCCCGACACACAGAGAGAGAGAGAGAGAGTCCCCGACACAGAGAGAGAGAGAGAGAGAGTCCCCGACACAGAGAGAGAGAGAGAGAGTCCCCGACACACAGAGAGAGAGAGAGAGAGAGTCCCCGACACACAGAGAGAGAGAGAGAGAGAGTCCCCGACACACAGAGAGAGAGAGAGAGAGAGTCCCCGACACACAGAGAGAGAGAGAGAGAGAGTCTCCGACACACAGAGAGAGAGAGAGAGAGAGTCCCCGACACACAGAGAGAGAGAGAGAGAGAGTCCCGACACACAGAGAGAGAGAGAGAGAGTCCCCGACACACAGAGAGAGAGAGAGAGAGACCCCGACACAGAGAGAGAGAGAGAGAGTCCCCGACACACAGAGAGAGAGAGTCCCCGACACAGAGAGAGAGAGAGAGTCCCCGACACACAGAGAGAGAGAGAGAGAGAGTCCCCGACACAGAGAGAGAGAGAGAGAGAGTCCCCGACACAGAGAGAGAGAGAGAGTCCCCGACACAGAGAGAGAGAGAGAGAGTCCCGACACAGAGAGAGAGAGAGAGAGTCCCCGACACAGAGAGAGAGAGAGAGTCCCCGACACAGAGAGAGAGAGAGAGAGAGAGTCCCCGACACAGAGAGAGAGAGAGAGTCCCCGACACAGAGAGAGAGAGAGAGAGTCCCCGACACAGAGAGAGAGTCCCCGACACACAGAGAGAGAGAGAGAGTCCCCGACACACAGAGAGAGAGAGAGAGTCCCCGACACAGAGAGAGAGAGAGAGAGAGAGTCCCGACACACAGAGAGAGAGAGAGAGAGAGTCCCCGACACACAGAGAGAGAGAGAGAGAGTCCCGACACAGAGAGAGAGAGAGAGAGTCCCCGACACAGAGAGAGAGAGAGAGAGAGTCCCCGACACAGAGAGAGAGAGAGAGAGAGAGTCCCCGACACAGAGAGAGAGAGAGAGAGAGTCCCGACACAGAGAGAGAGAGAGAGTCCCCGACACACAGAGAGAGAGAGAGAGAGTCCCCGACACACAGAGAGAGAGAGAGAGAGAGTCCCGACACACAGAGAGAGAGAGAGAGAGTCCCGACACACAGAGAGAGAGAGAGAGAGTCCCCGACACAGAGAGAGAGAGAGAGAGAGAGTCCCCGACACAGAGAGAGAGAGAGAGAGTCCCCGACACACAGAGAGAGAGAGAGAGTCCCCGACACAGAGAGAGAGAGAGAGAGAGTCCCCGACACAGAGAGAGAGAGAGAGAGAGTCCCCGACACACAGAGAGAGAGAGAGAGTCCCGACACACAGAGAGAGAGAGAGAGAGAGTCCCCGACACACAGAGAGAGAGAGAGAGTCCCCGACACACAGAGAGAGAGAGAGAGAGTCCCCGACACACAGAGAGAGAGAGAGAGAGAGTCCCCGACACAGAGAGAGAGAGAGAGAGTCCCCGACACAGAGAGAGAGAGAGAGAGAGAGTCCCCGACACAGAGAGAGAGAGAGAGTCCCGACACAGAGAGAGAGAGAGAGTCCCCGACACACAGAGAGAGAGAGAGAGTCCCGACACAGAGAGAGAGAGAGAGAGTCCCGACACACAGAGAGAGAGAGAGAGTCCCCGACACACAGAGAGAGAGAGAGAGAGAGTCCCGACACACAGAGAGAGAGAGAGAGAGTCCCCGACACAGAGAGAGAGAGAGAGAGAGTCCCCGACACAGAGAGAGAGAGAGAGAGAGTCCCCGACACACAGAGAGAGAGAGAGTCCCCGACACACAGAGAGAGAGAGAGAGAGAGTCCCGACACCAGAGAGAGAGAGAGAGAGAGTCCCCGACACAGAGAGAGAGAGAGAGTCCCCGACACAGAGAGAGAGAGAGAGAGAGTCCCGACACAGAGAGAGAGAGAGAGTCCCCGACACAGAGAGAGAGAGAGAGTCCCGACACACAGAGAGAGAGAGAGAGTCCCCGACACAGAGAGAGAGAGAGTCCCGACACAGAGAGAGAGAGAGAGTCCCCGACACACAGAGAGAGAGAGAGAGTCCCCGACACAGAGAGAGAGAGAGAGAGAGTCCCCGACACAGAGAGAGAGAGTCCCCGACACACACTGAGAGTCCCTGAGTTACTCAGCACCTTGTGTGTACACTTTTGCCTCACGTACCTCCACATTGTGTGTGTATACTGATGCCCCCTGTCTCTCAGCTTCGTGTGTGTACACTGGTCCCCAGTGTACCTCACCACTGTGTGTGTATACTGGTGCTCAGTGTACCTCAGCACCGTGTGTGTATACTGGTGCTCAGTGTACCTCAGCACCGTGTGTGTATACTGATGCTCAGTGTACCTCAGCACCGTGTGTGTATACTGGTGCCCTGTGTACCTCAGCACCGTGTGTGTATACTGGTGCTCAGTGTACCTCAGCACCATGTGTGTATACTGGTGCTCAGTGTACCTCAGCACCGTGTGTGTATACTGGTGCCCTGTGTACCTCAGCACCGTGTGTGTATACTGGTGCTCAGTGTACCTCAGCACCGTGTGTGTATACTGGTGCTCAGTGTACCTCAGCACCGTGTGTGTATACTGGTGCCCTGTGTACCTCAGCACCGTGTGTGTATACTGGTGCCCTGTGTACCTCAGCACCGTGTGTGTATACTGGTGCTCAGTGTACCTCAGCACCGTGTGTGTATACTGGTGCCCTGTGTACCTCAGCACCGTGTGTGTATACTGGTGCCCTGTGTACCTCAGCACCGTGTGTGTATACTGGTGCTCAGTGTACCTCAGCACCGTGTGTGTATACTGGTGCTCAGTGTACCTCAGCACCGTGTGTGTGTATACTGGTGCCCAGTGTACCTCAGCACCGTGTGTGTATACTGGTGCCCTGTGTACCTCAGCACCGTGTGTGTATACTGGTGCCCGTGTACCTCAGCACCGTGTGTGTATACTGGTGCCCTGTGTACCTCAGCACCGTGTGTGTATACTGGTGCCCTGTGTACCTCAGCACCGTGTGTGTATACTGGTGCCCTGTGTACCTCAGCACTGTGTGTGTATACTGGTGCCCTGTGTACCTCAGCACCATGTGTGTATACTGATGCTCAGTGTACCTCAGCACCGTGTGTGTATACTGGTGCCCTGTGTACCTCAGCACCGTGTGTGTATACTGGTGCCCGTGTACCTCAGCAACTTGTGTGCACACTGGTGCCCGTGTACCTCAGCACCATGTGTGTATACTGGTGCCCTGTGTACCTCAGCACCGTGTGTGTATACTGGTGCCAGTGTACCTCAGCACCGTGTGTGTATACTGGTGCCCGTGTACCTCAGCACCGTGTGTGTATACTGGTGCCCGTGTACCTCAGCACCATGTGTGTATACTGATGCCCGTGTACCTCAGCACTGTGTGTGTATACTGGTGCCCGTGTACCTCAGCACCATGTGTGTATACTGATGCCCGTGTACCTCAGCACTGTGTGTGTATACTGGTGCCTGTGTACCTCAGCACTGTGTGTGTATACTGGTGCCCTGTGTACCTCAGCACTGTGTGTGTATACTGGTGCCTGTGTACCTCAGCACCGTGTGTGTATACTGGTGCCCTGTGTACCTCAGCACCGTGTGTGTATACTGGTGCCCTGTGTACCTCAGCACCGTGTGTGTATACTGGTGCCCTGTGTACCTCAGCACCGTGTGTGTATACTGGTGCCCGTGTACCTCAGCACTGTGTGTGTATACTGGTGCCCGTGTACCTCAGCACCGTGTGTGCACACTGGTGCCCGTGTACCTCAGCACCGTGTGTGTATACTGGTGCCCGTGTACCTCAGCACCGTGTGTGCACACTGGTGCCCGTGTACCTCAGCACTGTGTGTGTATACTGGTGCCCGTGTACCTCAGCACCGTGTGTGTATACTGGTGCCCGTGTACCTCAGCACCGTGTGTGTATACTGGTGCCCGTGTACCTCAGCACTGTGTGTGTATACTGGTGCCCGTGTACCTCAGCACTGTGTAAATTCCCCAATGTACCTGCCTGCTGGTGATTTCTTGCTGCAGCTTCTCCCAGCGTTCTCTGTAGACGGGCAGCGGGCCCTCGATGGCCTGCCTCTCCCCGACACCAGGCAACCTGCGAGAGATGGAGCGGGCGTGAAGTGTCAGAGACTCCAGCTCCAATCTCTGCTTGTCGACCTCCATCTTCAGCTCCTGCATGGGGTAGATACAGCAGATGAGGTCTCGATACAAAGGGGTCTCCAGAAATGGAGAATTTCTCTCCAGAAATTGTGGGGGCTGTTTTCATCATCTTGTCTGTCTAGACTGCCAGAAGGCATCTGATAAGGTTCTGCACAAGAGCGCATGGAATTGAAGGTAATCTTTCGACATAGAAACCATGGAATCATAGAAAGTTTACAGCCATTCGGCCCATTGTCTCTGTGCTGGTTAAAGATAGAACTACCCAGCCGAATCCCACTTTCCAGCACTTGGTCCGTAACCTTGGCAGGTCAAGGATGTCACTGATAGGCTGCAGAACATTCCGGAGTGGGAGGGTGAACAGCCAGAGGTCATGGTCCATATCGGTACCATAGTTAGAAAGAGGCATGAGGTCCTGCAGGCAGAGTTTAAGGAGTTAGGAAAGAGATTAACAAGCAGGACCTCAAGGGTAGTAATCTCCGGATTACTCCCAGTGCCACGCGCTAATGAGTATAGAAATAGGAGGATAGAGCAGATGAATGCGTGGCTGGAGAGATGGTGCAGGAGGGAGGGCTTTAGATTCCTGGGACATTGGGACCAGTTCTGGGGGAGGTGGGACCTGTACAAGCCGGACGGGTTGCACCTCAACAGAGCCGGGACCAATGTCCTCGCGGGGAGGTTCACTAGTGCTGTGAGGGGGGTTAAACTAATTTATCAGGGGGATGGGCACCAGGATGTAGCACTGGAAAGGAGAAACAAGGGGCACAAAGGATCAGGAGAGAAGGATAGCACTAGAGCAAGAAACAGTACAGTATTAGGTGCGATCAGACCAAGAGAGAGTACAAGAAAGTCTAAGACTGGTTCACAGTGCATGTGTGTAAACACATGAAGTGTGGTAAACAAGGTTGGTGAGCTGCAGGCAAAAATAGTCACATGGGAGTATGATGTCATGGTGATAACGGAGACCTGGCTCAAAAAAGGGCAGGAATGGAGACGAAATATTCCTGGATACAAGGTGTTCAGGAAAGATAGGGAAGGAAAGAAAGGAGGGGAGGGAGGGGGGGGTGGCAGTATTGATGAAGGAGAATATTGCAGTGCTGGAGAGAGAGGATGTCCTGGAGGGGTCAAGGACAGAATCTATTTGGTTGGAGTTAAGGAACAATAGAGGTGCCATTACACTACTGGGTGTATTCTATAGGCCACCAACTAGTGGGAAGGATATAGAGGAGCAAATTTGCAGGGAAATTACAGAGAGGTGCAGAAGCCATCGAGTAGTGATAATGGGGGACTTCAACTATCCTAATATAGACTGGGATAATAATATAAGGGGCACAGAGGGGGAGGAATTTTTGAAGTGTGTTCAGGAGAACTTTCTTGACCAGTACGTTTCCAGCCCAATGAGGAAGGAGGCATTGCTGGACCTGGTTCTGGGGAATGAGATGGGCCAAGTGGAGCAAGTGTCAGTGGGGGGAGCATTTAGGGAACAACAATCATAGTATTATAAGGTTTAGAATAGCTATGGAAAAGGACACAGATCACTCGAAAGTAAAAATACTCAATTGGAGGAGGGACAATTTCAATAGGATGAGAACAGATCTGTCCCGGGTAAATTGGAATCAAAGATTGGCAGGAAAACTGTAATTGAACAGTGGACGGCCTTTAAAGAGGAGATGGTTCAGGTACAGTCTGGGTACATTCGCACGAGGGAGAAAGGAGGGCAACTAAAGCCAGAGCTCCCTGGATAACAAAAGAGATAGTGAGTAAGGAGTAAGGTGAAACGGAAAAAAGGGCGTATGACAGATGTCAGGTTGATAACACAAGTGAGAACCAGGCAGATTACAGAAAGTTCAGAGGGGAAGTGAAAAAGGAAATAAGAGGGACAAAGAGAGAGTGTGAGAATAGACTGGCGGGAACATAAAAGGGAATCCAAAAGTCTTCTACAGGAATGTAAACAGTGAACAGGTAGTAAGAGGAGGGGTGGGGCTGATTAGGGACCATAAAGGAGATCTACTCATGGAGGCAGAGGGCATGGCTGAGGTACTAAATGAGGACTTTGCATCTGTCTTCACCAAGGAAGAAGATGCTGCCAGAGTCTCAGTAAAGGAAGATATAGTTGAGATACTGGATGGGCTAAAAATTGATAAAGAGGAGGTACTAGAAAGGCTGGCTCTACTTAAAGGAGATAAATCACCCGGTCCAGATGGGATGCATCCTAGGTTGCTGAGGGAAGTAAGGGTGGAAATTGCGGAGGTACTGGCCATAATCTTCCAAACATCCGTAGATACAGGGGTGGTGCCAGAGGACTGGAGAATTGCAAATGTTACACCCTTGTTCAAAAAAGGGTGTAAGGATAAACCCAGCAACTACAGGCCAGTCAGTTTAACCTTGGCGGGAGGAAAACTTTTGGAAACGATAATCCAGGACAGAATTAATAGTCACTTGGACGAGAGTGGATTGATTAGGGAAAGCGAGCTCTGTCTCTGGCAGTCCCTCAGGGTTAAGGATGGCTTGGTGGATGACGCCTGTGCATGGATTCTTTTAATGTGGGGTGGTCATTACACACCACCCGTCACACGGTTCCAATGGCAGGGAAATCCAAGATGACTAAAGACCAGGCTCTGCTGTAGGACGGGGACAGTGCAGCACTTCACTGGAGTATCAGCCGAGGTTTCTATGCTCAAGTCTCTGGAGTTGGACTTAAACCCACAACCCTCTGCCTCAGAGGCAAGAGTGCTGCCCACTGAGACACGGCTCACACTGCAGGGAAAGTCCGCACGGATTTGTAAAAGGCAAATCGTGTTGAACCAACTTGATGGAGTTTCTTGATGAGGGTCGATGAGGGCAATGCAGTTGATTGGAGCATATGGATTTTCAAAAAGCGTTTGATAAAGTGCCGCACGGTAGGCTTGCTATCAAGATTGTGGCCCATGGAATAAAGGGGGCAATAGCAAGATGGATACAGAATTGGCAAAGGGACAGGAAACAGAGAGTAGTGGTGAACGGTTGTTTTTCGGACTGGAGGGAGGTGTACAGTGGAGTTCCCCAGGGGTCAGTGCTGGGACCACTGCTTTTCCTGATATATATTAATGACTTGGACTTGGGTGTACAGGGCACAATTTCAAAATTTGCAGTGAACAGTGAGGAGGATAGTGATAGACTTCAAGAGGATATAGACAGGCTGGTGGCATGGGCGGACACGTGGCAGATGAAATTTAATGCAAAAAAATGCGAGGTGAGGGCACAACTCTAAAAGGGGTACAGGAACAGAGAGATCTGGGGGCATATGTACACAAATCGTTGAAGGTGGCAGGGCAGGTTGAGAAAACAGTTAAAAAAGCATACGGGATCCTGGGCTTTATAAATAGAGGCATTAGAGTACAAAAGTATGGAAGTCATGATGAACCTTTATAATTGTAAACAATTTTACAACACCAAGTTATAGTCCAGCAATTTTATTTGAAATTCACAAGCTTTCGGAGGCTTCCTCCTTCCTCAGGTGAATGTTGTGGAACACCTGTTTCCACAACATTCACCTGAGGAAGGAGGAAGCCTCCGAAAGCTTGTGAATTTCAAATAAAATTGCTGGACTATAACTTGGTGTTGTAAAATTGTTTACAATTGTCAACCCCAGTCCATCACCGGCATCTCCACATCATGGGAACCTTTATAAAACATTGGTTCGACCACAACTGAAGTATTGTGTCCAGTTCTGGGCACCGCACTTTAGGAAGGATGTGAAGGCCTCAGAGAGAGGGTGCAGAAGAGATTTACAAGAATGATTCCAGGGATGAGGGACTTTAGTTACGTGGATAGACTGGAGAAGCTAAACCCAAAAGTTAAAATTCTAAATTGGGGAAAGGCCAATTTTGATTGAATAAGACAGGAACTTTCAGAAGTTGATTGGGAGAGTCTGTTGGCAGGCAAAGGGACGTCTGGTAAGTGGGAGGCTTTCAAAAGTGTGTTAACCAGGGTTCAGGGTAAGCACATTCCTTATAAAGTGAAGGGCAAGGCTGGTAGAAGTAGGGAACCTTGGATGACTCAGGAGATTGAGGCCCGAGACAAAAAGAAGAAGGAGGCATATGACATGCATAGGCAGCTGGGATCAAGTGGATCCCTTGAAGAGTATAGAGATTGCCGGAGTAGAGTTAAGAGAGAAATCAGGAGGGCAAAAAGGGGACATGAGATTGCTTTGGCAGATAAGGCAAAGGAGAATCCAAAGAGCTTCTACAAATACATAAAGGGCAAAAGGGTAACTAGGGAGAGAGTAGGGCCTCTTAAGGATCAACAAGGTCATCTAAGTGCGGAACCACAAGAGATGGGTGAGATCCTAAATGAATATTTCACATCGGTATTTACGGTTGAGAAAGGCATGGATGTTAGGGAACTTGGGGAAATAAATAGTGATGTCTTGAGGAGTGTACATATTACAGAGAGGGAGGTGCTGGAAGTCTTAACGCGCATCAAGGTAGATAAATCTCCGGGACCTGATGAAACGTATCCCAGGACGTTATGGGAGATTAGGGAGGAAATTGCGGGTCCCCTAGCAGAGATATTTGAATCATCGACAGCTACAGGTGAGGTGCCTGAAGATTGGAGGGCAGCAAATGTTGTGTCTTTGTTCAAGAAGGGCGGCAGGGAAAAGCCTGGGAACTACAGACCAGTGAGCCTGACATCTGTAGTGGGTAAGTTGTTAGAGGGTATTCTGAGAGACAGGATCTACAGGCATTTGGAGAGGCAGGGACTGATTAGGAACAGTCAGCATGGTTTTGTGAGAGGAAAATCATGTCTCACGAATTTGATTGAGTTTTTTGAAGGGGTAACCAAGAAGATAGATGAGGGCTGTGCAGTAGACGTGGTCTACATGGACTTTAGCAAAGCCTTTGACAAGGTACTGCATGGTAGGTTGTTACGTAAGGTTAAATCTCACGGGATCCAAGGTGAGGTAGCCAATTGGATACAAAATTGGCTTGACGACAGAAGACAGAGGGTGGTTGTAGAGGGTTGTTTTTCAAACTGGATGCCTGTGTCCAGCGGTGTGCCTCAGGGATCGGTGCTGGGTCCGCTGTTATTTGTTATTTATATTAATGATTTGGATGAGAATTTAGGAGGCATGGTTAGTAAGTTTGCAGATGACACCAAGATTGGTGGCATTGTGGACAGTGAAGAAGGTTATCTAGGATTGCAACGGGATCTTGATAAATTGGGCCAGTGGGCCGATGAATGGCAGATGGAGTTTAATTTAGATAAATGTGAGGTGATGCATTTTGGAAGATCGAATCAGACCAGGACCTACTCCGTTAATGGTAGGGCGTTGGGGAGAGTTATAGAACAAAGAGATCTAGGAGTACAGGTTCATAGCTCCTTGAAAGTGGAGTCACAGGTGGATAGGGTGGTGAAGAAGGCATTCGGCATGCTTGGTTTCATTGGTCAGAACATTGAATACAGGAGTTGGGATGTCTTGTTGAAGTTGTACAAGACATTAGTAAGGCCACACTTGGAATACTGTGTACAGTTCTGGTCACCCTATTATAGAAAGGATATTATTAAACTAGAAAGAGTGCAGAAAAGATTTACTAGGATGCTACCGGGACTTGATGGTTTGACTTATAGGGAGAGGTTAGATAGACTGGGACTTTTTTCCCTGGAGAGTAGGAGGTTAAGGGGTGATCTTATAGAAGTCTATAAAATAATGAGGGGCATAGATAAGGTAGATAGTCAAAATCTTTTCCCAAAGGTAGGGGAGTCTATAACGAGGGGACATAGATTTAAGGTGAGAGAGGAGAGATACAAAAGGGTCCAGAGGGGCAATTTTTTCTCTCAAAGGGTGGTGAGTGTCTGGAACGAGCTGCCAGAGGCAGTAGTAGAGGCGGGTACAATTTTGTCTTTTAAAAAGCATTTGGACAGTTACATGGGTAAGATGGGTGTAGAGGGATATGGGCCAAGTGCAGGCAATTGGGACTGGCTTAGTGGTATAAACTGGGCGACATGGTCATGTTGGGCCGAAGGGCCTGTTTCCATGTTGTAAACTTCTGTGATTCTATGATTCGAAGCTGGGGTTGTTCTCCTTGGAACAGAGAAGGTTGAGAAGAGATTTGATCGAGGTATTCAAAATCAGGAAGGGTTTGGACAGAGTAGATAGAGAGAAACTGTTCCCATTGGCAGAAGGTCAAGAACCAGAGGACACAGATTTAAGGTGATCAGCAAAAGAACCAAAGGTGACATGAGGAAAATCTTTTTTACACAGTGAGTGGTTAGGATCTGGAATGCACTGCCCGAGGGGGTGGTGGAGGCAGATTCAATCATGGCCTTCAAAAGGGAACTGGATAAGTGCTTGAAGGAAAAGAATTTTGGGGCTACAGGGATAGGGCAGGTCAAGATTATGCAGGAAGAAAGGAAATGGGTGACCGCCAGGCAGAGTAAAAGGACTAGGCAGGTAGAGCAGGAGTCCCCTGGGGTCATCTCCCTCTCAAACAGATATTCTGCTTTGGATACTGTTGGGGGAGATGGCTTGTCAGGGGAAAGCAGCAAGAGCCAGGTTCGGGGCACCACGGGTGGCTCTGCTGCACAGAAGGGGAGGAAGAAGAGTGGCAGGGCTATAGTGATAGGGGATTCAATTGTAAGGGGAACAGGTAGGCGTTTCTGCGGCCGCAAACGTGACTCCAGGATGGTATGTTGCCTCCCTGGTGCTAGGGTCAAGGATGTCACGGAGCGGCTGCAGGGCATTCTGGAGGGGGAGGGTGAACAGCCAGTAGTCGTGGTCCATATTGGTACCAACGACATAGGTAAAAAAAGGGATGAGGTCCTGCAAGGTGAATTTAAGGAGTTAGGAGATAAATTAAAGAGCAGGACTTCAAAGGTAGTGATCTCAGGATTACTACCAGTGCCACGTGCTAGTGAGTATAGGAACAGGAGAATAGACAGGATGAATGCGTGGCTGCAGGGATGGTGTCGGAGGGAGGGATTTAGATTCCTGGGACATTGGGACCGGTTCTGGGGAAGGTGGGACCTGTACAAGCGGGACGGGTTACACCCGAGCAGGACCGGGACCAATGTCCTCGCGGGGGTGTTTGCTAGTGCTGTTGGGGAAGGTTTAAACTAGAGTGGCAGGGGGATGGGAACCTGAGTGGGGAGTCAGAAGGGAATAAAGTTGAGAGCAGCAAGAGAGGGGAAGACCCAGGGGAAATTTACAATACAAATAGTACAAACAGTTGTTCAAGAACAAGTGAAAGGGAAAAGCGTAGAGCAGCAGAAAGAAAGTGTACTTTAGACACTACAGATAAAATAAAAACTAGAAGGCGTAAGGCGATTAACCCAGCATCAAAGCTGAAGGTCAGGCTCGGGTGTGTGGCCCAACTAAGAGTTCTATATACAAATGCACGGAGTGTAAGGAATAAATTAAATGAACTACAGGTTCAAATTCAAATTGGAGGGTATGACATGATAGCTATTACTGAGACATGGGTGCAGGATGGTCAGGATTGGGAACTAAATATACCGGATTATAAGGTCTACAGGAGAGACAGGGAAAATGGAGGAGGGGGGGGGAGTAGCCTTAGTGATTAGAGATGAAATCACTTCAATGATAAAGGAGGATATAACGAGAGGTAAGCAGCCAACAGAGACCTTATGGGTTGAATTGAGAAAGAGGAAAGGATCTAAGACTATAGTGGGAGTTGTGTATCGGAGCCCTGGCAGCAACTCTGAAGTGCTCGATTGTATAAATGCAGAGATTAGACAAGCGTGTAAGAAAGGCATAGTGGTCTTAATGGGGGACTTTAACCTTCACATAGATTGGGAAAAGCAGACTAGCAACTGTTAGAAAGGTCGTGAATTTCTTGAGTGTCTCCGGGATAGATTTCTACAGCAGTATGTCCTGGAGGCAACAAGGGGGCAAACCATACTAGATTTAGTAATGAGTAATGAACCAGATTTAGTTAACAGCTTAACTGTGTGTGAACATCCATCCAATAGTGATCATAACATGATCGAGTTCAATGTAGTGTTTGAAAGGGAAAAAAGTGAATCAGCTGCTAAGATTCTCGACTTGGGTAAGGCCGACTTCAATGGGATGAGACAGAGACTGTCCACAGTAAACTGGGCAAATCTGTTAATGGGTAAAACGACTGATGATCAGTGGGAAATGTTTAAAGAAACATTTAACGTGATACAGAATCGGTTTATACCCCTGAGGGGCAAGAACTCTACTTGCCAAAAAAAACAGCCATGGACAACGAAAGAGGTAAGGGACAGTATAAGACATGAGGAAAGGGCATACAAAAAGGCAAAAAATGGCACAGATCCTGGCGAATGGGAAAGATACAAAGATCAACAAAGGGTCACAAAACAGATAGTAAGGACTGCAAAATGAGAGTATGAAAAGAAACTTGCAAGGGATATCAAAACCAATACGAAGAACTTTTATAATTACATTAGGAAAAAGAGGGTGGTCAGGAGCAGTGTTGGCCCCTTAAAAACTGAAAGTGGGGATATTGTCATTGACAATGGGGAAATGGCGGACATGTTGAACAATTATTTTGCGTCAGTATTTACAGTAGAAAAAGAGGATAGCATGCCGGAAATCCCAAGAAAACTAATATTGAATCGGGGACAGGGACTCAATAAAATTAACATAAGTAAAGCAACAGTAATGAAGAAAATAATAGCACTAAAGAGTGACAAATCCCCAGGACCAGATGGTTTCCATCCCAGGGTTTTAAAGGAAGTCGGTGAGCACATTGCAGATGCCCGAACTATAATCTTTCAAAGTTCTCCAGATTCAGGAATTGTTCCTCTCGATTGGAAAATTGCACATGTCACTCCGCTTTTTAAGAAAGGAGAGAGAGGGAAACCAGGGAATTATAGACCAGTTAGCCTAACATCTGTTGTGGGGAAAATGCTGGAGTCTATAATTAAGGATAGGGTGACTGAACACCTCGAGAATTTTCAGTTAATCAGAGAGAGCCAGCATGGATTTGTGAAAGGTAGGTCGTGCCTGACAAACCTGATTGAATTTTTTGAAGTGATGACTAAAGTAGTGGACAGGGGAATGTCAATGGATGTTATTTATATGGACTTCCAGAAGGCATTTGATAAGGTCCCACATAAGAGACTGTTAGCTAAGATAGAAGCCCATGGAATCGAGGGAAAAGTACGGACTTGGTTAGGAAGTTGGCTGAGCGAAAGGCGTCAGAGAGTAGGGATAATGGGTAAGTATTCACATTGGCAGGATGTGACTAGTGGAGTCCCGCAGGGATCTGTCTTGGGGCCTCAATTATTCACAATATTTATTAACGACTTAGATGAAGGCATAGAAAGTCTCATATCTAAGTTTGCCGATGACACAAAGATTGGTGGCATTGTAAGCAGTGTAGATGAAAACATAAAATTACAAAGTGATATTGATGGATTAGGTGAATGGGCAAAACTGTGGCAAATGGAATTCAATGTCGACAAATGTGAGGTCATCCACTTTGGATCAAAAAAGGATAGAACAGGGTACTTTCTAAATGGTAAAAAGTTAAACACAGTGGATGTCCAAAGGGACTTAGGGGTTCAGGTACATAGATCATTGAAGTGTCATGAACAGGTGCAGAAAATAATCAATAAGGCTAATAGAATGCTGGCCTTTATATCTAGAGGACTGGAGTACAAGGGGGCAGAAGTTATGCTGCAGCTATACAAAACCCTGGTTAGACCACACCTGGAGTCCTGTGAGCAGTTCTGGGCACCGCACCTTCGGAAGGACATATTGGCCTTGGAGGGAGTGCAGCGTAGGTTTACTAGAATGATACCCGGACTTCAAGGGTTAAGTTACGAGGAGAGATTACATAAATTGCAGTTGTATTCTCTGGAGTTTAAAAGGTTAAGGGGTGATCTGATCGAAGTTTATAAGATATTAAGGGGAACAGATAGGGTGGATAGAGAGAAACTATTTCCATTGGTTGGGGATTCTAGGAGTAGGGGGCACAGTCTAAAAATTAGAGCCAGACCTTTCAGGAGTGAGATTAGAAAACATTTCTGCACACAATGGGTGGTAGAAGTTTGGAACTCTCTTCCGCAAACGGCAATTGATACTAGCTCAATTGCTAAATTTAAATCTGAGATAGATAGCTTTTTGGCAACCAAAGGTATTAAGGGATATGGGCCAAAGGCTGGTATATGGAGTTAGATCACATATCAGCCATGATCTTATCAAATGGCGGAGCAGGCACGAGGGGCTGAATGGCTTACCCGTGTTCCTATGTTCCTATTGTGTACAATTTTGGTCTCCTTATCTAAGAAAGGATATACTTGCCATAGAGGGAGTGCAACGAAGGTTCACCAGACTGATTCCTGGGATGGCGGGATTGTTGTATGAGGAGAGATTGAGTAGACGAGGCCTGTATTCACTCGAGTTTAGAAGAATGAGAGGTGATCTCATTGAAACATACAAAATTCTTACAGGGTAGATGCAGAAGCAGGCTCGACAGGGTAGATGCAGGGAGGATGTTTCCCCTGGCTGGGGAGTCTGGAACCAGGCGTCACAGTCTCAGAATAAGGGGTAGGACATTTAGGACTGAGATGAGGAGAAATTCTTCACTCAGAGGGTGGTGAATCTTTGGAATTCTCTCCCTCAGAGGGCTGTGGAGGCTCAGTCATTGAGTACATTCAAAACAGAGATCGATAGATTTCTAGATATTAAAGGCATCAAGGGATATGGGGATGGTGCAGGAAAATGGCGTTGAGGTAGAAGATCAGCCATGATCTTGGTGAAAGGCAGAGCAGGCTCGAGGGGCCGGACGGCCTACTCCTGCTCCTACTTCTTATGTTCTTATATTCCATGCCTTGGCTAATAAAGGAAATTATCCCCTATGCATTTTTAACCATCTTATTCACCCATCCTGCCACCTTCAGGGATCTGTGGACATGCACTCCAAGGTCCCTCACTTCCTCTACACCTCTCAGTATCCTCCCATTTATTGTGTATTCCCTTGCCTTGTTTGCTCTCCCCAAGTGGATTACTTCACACTTCTCTGGATTGAATTCCATTTGCCACTTTTCTGCCCACCTGACCAGTCCATTGATATCTTCCTGCAGTCTACAGCTTTCCTCCTCACTATCAATCACACGGCCAATTTTTGTATCATCTGCAAACTTCTTGATCAAGCCCCCCACATTGAAGTCCAAGTCATTAATATATATCACAAAAAGCAAGGGACCTCCTACTGAGCCCTGCGGAACCCCACTGGAAACAGCCTTCCAGTTACAAAAACACCCGTCGACCATTACCCTTTGCTTCCTGCCACTGAGCCAATTTTGGATCCAATTTGCCACTTTCCCTTGGATCCCATGGGCTTTTACTTTTTTGGCCAGTCTGCCATGTGGAACCTGGTCAAAAGCCTTGTTAAAATCCATGTAGACTACATCAAATGCGCTACCCTCATCGACCCTCCTTCTTACCTGCTCAAAAAATTCAATCAAGTTAGTCAGACACGACCTTCCCTTAACAAATCCGTGCTGACTGTCCTTGATCACTCCGTGCCTTTTTAAATGACAGTTTATCCTGTCCCTCAGAATTGATTCCAATAATTTGCCCACCACCGAGGTTAGACTGACTGGCCTGTAATTACTCGGTCTATCCTTCGCTCCCTTTTTAAACAACGGTACAGCGTTAGCAGTCCTCCAATCCTCCAGCACTACGCCTGTATCCAGTGAAGTTTGGAAAATGATGGTCAGAGCCTCCGCTATTTCCTCCCTGGCTTCTTTTCACAGCCTGGGATACATTTCATCCGGCCCTGGTGATTTATCCACTTTCAAAGATGCTAATCCCCTTAATATTTCCTCTCTCACTATGTTTATCCCATCCAATATTTCACACTCCTCCTCCTTAACTACAATCCCTGTATCGTCCCTCTCCTTTGTGAAGACAGATGCAAAATATTCATTAAGAACCATACCCACATCTTCCACCTCCACACATAGTTTACCTTTTTGGTCTCTGATAGGCCCGACTCTTTCCTTAGTTATTCTCTTGCTCTTAATGTATTTATAAAACATGTTTGGGTTTTCCTTGATTTTATTTGCTAATATTTTTTCATGCCCTCTCTTTGCTTTCCTAATTTCCTCTTTAATTTCACCCCTGCACTTTCTATACTCCTCGAGGCTTTCTGCAGTATTGAGCTCTCAGTATTGAGCTGTCTGACATAAGCTTTTTGCCTTATCTATCGCCGTATGTTGCTGGTCATCCAGGGGGTATTCGGTTCAGCAGTCTCAACCTTTTTCTTTGTGGGAATATCATAGAATCACAGAAAGGTTACAACACACAAGGAGGCCATTCGGCCCATCGAGTCCGTGCCAGCTCTATGCAAGAACAATCCAGCTAGTCCCACTCCCCTGCCCTTTCCCAATTTTTTATCCAGTTCCCTTTTGAAGGCCATGATTGAATCTGCCTCCACCACCCCCTCGGGCAGTGCATTCCAGATCCTAACCACTCGCTGTGTAAAAAAGTTTTTCCTCAGGTCACCTTTGGTTCGTTTGACAATCACCTTAAATCTGTGTCCTCTGGTTCTTGACCCTTCCACCAATGGGAACAGTTTCTCTCTATCTACTCTGTCCAGACCCTTCATGATTTTGAATACCTCGATCAAATCTCCTCGCAACCGTCTCTGTTCCAAGGAGAACAATCCCAGCTTCTCCAGTCTATCCACGGAACTAAAGTCCTTCATCCCTGGAACATTCCAGTAAATCTCTTCTGCACCCTCTCTAAGGCCTTCACATCTTTCCTAAAGTGCGGTGCCCAGAACTGGACACAATACTCCAGTTGTGGCCGAACCAGTGTTTTATAAAGGTTCATCATGACTTCCATACTTTTGTACTCCATGCCTCTATCTTTAAAGCCCAGGATCCCGTATGCTTTTTTAAGCACTTTCTCAACCTGCCCAGCCACCTTCAATGATTTGTGCACATAAACCCCCAGATCTCTCTGTTCCTGGACCCCTTTTAGAGTTGTGCCCTCTAGTTTATATTACCTCTCCTTGTTCTTCCTACGAAATGTATCACTTCACATTTTTCTGCGTTAAATTTCATCTGCCACGTGTCCGCCCATTCCACCAGCCTGTCTATATCCTCTTGAAGTCTATCACTATCCTCCTCACTGTTCACTACACTTCCAAGTTTTGTGTCATCTGCAAATTTTGAAATTGTGCCCTGAACACCCAAGTCCAAGTCATTAATATATATCAAGAAAAGCAGTGGTCCCAGCACCGACCCCTGGGGAACACCACTGTACACCTCCCTCCAGTCCGAAAAACAACCGTTCATCACTACTCTCTGTTTCCTGTCCCTCAGACAATTGTGTATCCATGTTACTACTGCCCCCTTTATTCCATGGGCCGCAGTCTTGATGATAAGCCTACCGTGCGGCACTTTATCAAACGCCTTTTGAAAGGATAAAATTTGCAGGGATAGGGCGGGGGAGTGGGACTAACTGGATTGTTCCTGCATAGAGCCGGCATAGACTCGATGGGCCGAATGGCCTCCATCCATGCTGTAACCTTTCTATGATTGTATGATTCTAAGTTATCAATGTGGATTGTAAATAGCTGGGGCCCAAGCACTGATCCTTGAGGCAACCCACTAGTTACAGCCTGACAACCTGAGAATGACCCGTTTATCCCTACTCTCTGTTTTCTGTCCGTTAACCAATCCTCTATCCATGCTAATATATTACCCCCGACCCCATGAGCCCTTACCTTGTGTAACAACCTTTTATGTGGCACCTTATCGAATGTCTTTTGAAAATCCAAATATACTACGTCCACTGGTTCCCCTTTATCTACCCCCTTAGTAACACCCCCTACCAATGTATCCACTATCTCTGCAGCCCCCTCTTTTAGAACCCTCGGATGTAGGTCATCAGGTCCAAGGGATTTATCGGCTTTTCGTCCCATTAATTTCTCCAGTAGTTTTTCTCTACTGATATTAATTACTTAAGTGCCTCATTCTCATTTACCCCTTGGTTCCCCACTATTTCTGGTATGTTTTTTGTGTCTTTCACTGTGAAGACAGATACAAAATATTTGTTTAACGTCTCTGCCAATTCCTGATTCCCCATTTCTCCTGTGTCAGTCTCTAAGAGACGAATGTTTTTGCGACTCTCTTCCATTTTACATAAAAACTCCACGGGAAAAGTGATCCACCCGTGGCTAACTAAAGAAGTTAAGGGTAGTATTAGATTAATAGAAGAGGCCTGTAATGTTGCGAAGAAGAGTAGTGAGCCTGGGGATTGGGAGAGTTTTAGAAACCAGCAAAGGACGACCAAAAAATTGATAAAAAGGGAGAAAATAGAATATGAAAATAAACTAGCAAAAAATATAAAAACAGATTGTAAGAGCTTCTACAAGTATGATAGTGAGGAGGAAAGCTGTAGACTGCAGGAAGATATCAATGGACTGGTCAGATGGGCAGAAAAGTGGCAAATGGAATTCAATCCAGAGAAGTGTGAGGTAATGCATTTGGGGAGAGCAAACAAGGCAAGGGAATACACAATAAATGGGAGGATACTGAGAGGTGTAGAGGAAGTGAGGGACCTTGGAGTGCATGTCCACAGATCCCTGAAGGTAGCAGGACAGGTAGATAAGGTGGTTAAGAAGGCAGACGGGATACTTTCCTTTATTAGCCGAGGCATAGAATATAAGAGCAGGGAGGTTATGCTGGAACTGTATAAAACACTGGTTAGGCCACAGCTTGAGTACTGCGTACAGTTCTGGTCACCACATTACAGGAAAGATGTGATTGCACTAGAGAGGGTACAGAGGAGATTTACGAGGATGTTGCCAGGACTGGAGAATTTTAGCTATGAGGAAAGATTGGATAGGCTGGGGTTGTTTTCTTTGGAACAGAGGAGGCTGAGGGGAGATTTAATTGAGGTGTATAAAATTATGAGGGGCCGAGATAGAGTGGATAGGAAGGACCTATTTCCCTTAGCGGAGGGGTCAATAACCAGGGGGCATAGATTTAAAGTGATTGGTAGAAGGATTAGAGGGGAGCTGAGGAGAAATGTTTTCCCCCAGAGGGTGGTGGGGGTCTGGAACTCACTGCCTGAGAGGGTGGGAGAGGCAGAAACCCTCAACTCATTTAAAAAGTACCTGGATGTTCACCTGAAGAGCCGTGACCTACAGGGCTACGGACCAAGTGCGGGAAAGTGGGATTAGGCTGGGGGCTCATTTCTCAGCCGGCACGGACACGATGGGCCGAATGGCCTCCTTCTGTGCCGTAACTTTCTATGTTTCTATGATGATTAGGGCTATCCCCACTCCTTTTCCATTCTGCCTGTCTTTTCCAAACATTACGTTCCCTGGAACATTTAGTTCCCAACCTTGGTCACCTTGCAAACATGTCTCATTTTATTCCCATGTGGCTATTTGTGCCTGCAGCTCACCAACCTTGTTTACCACACTTCGTGCATTTACACACATGCACTGTGAACTTAGACCTTCTTGTACTCTCTCTTGGTCTGATCCCACCTAACACTGTACTATTTCTAATTCTAGTGCTATCTTTCTCTCCCAATCCTTTGTGCCCCTTGTTTCTCTTTCCCAATGCTACATCCTGGTGCCCATCCCCCTGATAAATTAGTTTAAACCTCCTCACCCACCCACTACACGACGGAAACTCCCCGTGAGGGTGTTGGTCCCGGCTCTGTTGAGGTGCAACCCGTCCGGCCTGTACATGTCCCACCTCCCCCAGAACTGGTCCCAATGCCCCAGGAATCTCAAGCCCTCCCTCCTGCACCATCTCTCAAAAAGACCAGTGGTACTGAAGGGATTCGCAAAATTTCACATGTTCCCCCCACCCCGAAGATTTATTGGAGTTATTAAAGAAACCCTGGTGTGACTGTTTTAAAAAATCCAAGGTCTCTCAAAATGGCTGCAGTCAGACACATGGCCGAGGACCGGCAGATTTGAAATTGCATTCTCAACAACTTGGCAGGTTTCGTGTCTCAGACAGGTTTCTTTAAACAATGCAGCTGCATTATAGCCCTGAGGCAAACTATCAACATGGCCGGCCAACACATCAAAATTCGAGCAGGAAGTGATCGCAGGACAAAAGGTGAACCATCAAGGTACATTCGGAACAATGGTAAAGCAGTTAGCGAACAGATCGATACAGGAAACGGCCATTATGTAAATGGGCCAGAGATGGGGTCCTTTGTCTTACGTTTCGTACTTAAATCAAACAATGAAGCAAGCTGATAAGGTATGAAAAAAAACCTGTTACCAAGAGGGTATAACTGAAGCTGCCCAGTATATTTCTGGGTGGGAGCTGCTCTCTTCGCCTCTTGGCCCTGTCCTGTCTGTCTGCTAGCAACTAAGAAGGAAGCCATCCAGTAAACCTCGCAACCACATGTCGACGGCAGCAGCAGGCACAGGGGCCAGGCCTTTTCATCTGTTTTCACCGGTGAGCATTAATTTTCTGGCCGCCACAAGACAACCTAGCATAAGTGTAAGGTTGGGGGTTAAGGGATTTTGCTAAACTTGTGATTTTAGAATTTTCCCTCGATGTGTCTGTTTCTTTCAACCCGATAAGTGTAAGACTGTATTACATCCATAGCGATTTCTTTATCTTCTGTATTATACTGTTTACCTTGTAGTTTTAGTTTTCTTATTAATAAACATTGGTTTTCCTTGTACCAATCCACTGGTCTGTTTGTCTGTTTTTGTTACCACTCGATAAGTGCTCAGCTCAGAATCAGGAAGGGGTAAGCGATTCGCAACCGCACTGCGGGCAGGGCAGCTCAGGAAAACATAACTGGCTGACCTATTAGAAGCCCGAGAATCAGTAAAAAGAAACCCCTTACAGAAATGGCGAGTCAGCCAGGAGCTGAGACGAAAGTTTGTAATAAGACAGTGGTGCGGAGGAGGAATCCGCAATGGAGATAAGGTTGTCTGCCTATGTGTGCGGCAAGGTAAATATCGCGAAAAAGTGGGTGGGCGATATGTTAAAGGCCGAGCGTCCCATAGATGCAGCCGTCCAGTGGACAGCAAATAAACAGTATAAGAAAAGTATTGAGAAGGCGGTCTGGCTCTTGTGTTTTGAAAAGCAGGTCTTTGTACTGGACCGTGCTGTAGCAGTACAAGCAGCCAAGATTAAACAGTTGACCCTAGAGCTGCAGGAAAAGACAGCAGCCGAAGAGCAAGGGGTAGCAGCGCTCCAGGCAATTAGCCAAGAAAGGGCGCAGATGGCAAGGGACCACCAGGCAAAGGTAGAGCGCCTGGAATACCAGATCGCTGAGCTCAAAAGTAGCGCTAGAGGTAGAATGGAACACCTGGAATACCAGGTCAGAGAGGCGAGAGGCAGTGAGGTTAGGTTAATGGATAAGATCCACAGCCTCACGCAAGAATTAAAAGAGCAGGAGGAGAAAGTAGGCGAGGTAAAGGCAGCATATAAGCTGGCCTGCGCCCAGGGGTTTGAGGACGCAGATCATCGCCCCTGCAGGCAAGAAATAGAACGTTTGGGCATGGCCTTAGCGAGGGCGAAGGGCATGGTTTGCCTCCTTAGCCCGAAGGCGGGCCAGTCGGATTTTACCGGCAACCCAAGCAGGGAAGTCCCACAGGCAGCTCCCAGAACGACACTGGTTAGGGAACCAGAGGCTTCACGGCCACCACCCATAGCCCCGAGTTTTCAGGAGGTCTGGCAGCAAGGGGGAGTGGAGGATGAAGCATTAGGGGAGACCCAGCAAGCCCTGGTAGATAGACCAGGACTGGGACCAGTGTACCCCCTCCGACAACGGAGGTACGGCCCGCCCGCCGATGGCGAGGACCTAGGGGCCATCCAGAACCAGTTTGTAGTGCCGCATGGCACCCCACAGCTCAGGGCCATGGTTAGCCATATCCCTAAGCTTACAGTGAGGGGAGACCCCTCTCTACACTTCCGTGAGATAGAGCAGGCAGCGTGCGTTAATGACTGCGATGAAGCAGAACAAGCAAAAATGCTGCTGTTTTCTCTGGGGGGTGACCTCCTCCAAACCTTATCAGATGAGTGCAAAAGGGGGGGCAGAAAGATTACGAGGAGTTAAGGGATGAGATATTGGAGGCCATGGGACTAAATGATGGGAGTCCGTTCGCCCGGGTGGAAAAAACGGTACAGCTCCCTGGGGAGACCCCACAGGCTTTCGCAGACAGGCTGTGGCCAGTCTACCGGAGCGCATGCCCGGGAATGCCAGGGCGGGCACTCCTGAACAGAGATCAATCGGCCCACTGGCTCCGCTGTCTCATGACAAACTGCCTGCCCCAAATTCGAACACGAGCTGCGGCTTGGTTTGACCCCCGTAGCCCCCAGACCACCGAGGAAACGGTGATCCGCCAGCTCACGATAGCATTTAAAAATATCAGGGGTATCGAGACGCCCCAACCCAAGGGGAAAGTCCACGAGGTTAAACCAGGGGCCCAGCATAAAAGGGAATGGCACCAGGAAGGGAATCGTCCCGTCCAGGCTAAGTTAAACTGCTTTGGGTGCGGGAAGAACGGCCACTGGCGGAAAGATTGTAAAAACCCCTGGAAGGATACTAAGGGAAAGAATCCCACCGCCCCAGCCCAAAAGGCAGCGACGGGGGAGGCAGAGGCAGGAATTGCCCCCGCTGCCATGGAGTCATTTTTTGAGGCCATGCGATCTTTTATGGCCAGCCAGGGAAGAATAGCAACCACTACCGGTGTGGTTGCTCCCTCAGCCCCCCCTAACAATGCCCCGCTATGACTAAAGCCCGCACAGCCTGTCTACCTGTGTGCTCTCAGGTATGATGGATGGAAGAGACCGCTCATGCAGATGGAGGTAGAGAAGGTTAAAGGGACTTATCTGCTGGATACGGGGGCATCATGCACCGTGATCCACGCAGCTAATCCCACCACCTCACCTCTGTCTAGCGGAGTTCCATACGTTCTATCGGGGTTCACCGGTAAGGAACAGGCGGGAGCCTTCTCCAAGCCGCTCTCAGTCCGCCTGGGCCCACTCCAAACCAAGTGGACGTGTGTCCTGGCGAGGTGGGAAGCGGAGGGAGGAAAGGGGATCCTAGGGGCCGACTTCATCGTGGGCCACGGGATCCTCGTGGATCTCCGCAACCACTGCCTTTGGGGAGCCGACACGGGTGAGGAGAATGGCGTGGGAGTTATCCCAGGAAAAGAAGGGAAGGGAACCCTGTGTACTGTGAAGCCGAAAGGAGGTTATGACCTCGGGCTCATGATGGAGGGTGTCCCGGAGGAATTTAAAGCAGTCGTGCAGGCTCGCATGGCTGCGTTCGCCACGCACAAACACGACTGCGGGAGGGTCACCGGGTTTGAGGTCAGGGTAGACGGAGACCCCATGGCCCGGCCCCAGAAGTAGTATAACTTTCCTAGAGAAGCAGAGCCCGATATGGAGATGGCCATATCCTCGTTGGTGCAGCAGGGAGTGCTGAGGCCCAGAGCCACCCATGTTAATTCTCCTCTTTGGCCGGTCAAGAAACCGGACAATTCATGGAGAGCCACGGTGGACTATCGGGTGCTCAACAGCAATATCCCCGCGTGTGGCCCCCACAGTGGCAGCAGTTGCCGACCTCATCAGAAGCATTCCAGCATCCGCGACTACGTTCACGGTGCTGGATATTTCGAATGGGTTTTGGTCAATCCCCTTGAGGAGGGAAGACCAGTACAAGTTCGCTTTTACTTTTAAGGGGCAACAGTATACTTGGAACTGTTTGCCGCAAGGTTTTCATAACAGCCCCAGCATCTTTCACCAGTGCATGGCGAGTAGTTTAAAGGAATTTAGCCAGCCCAGGCAATTGGTGCAGTGTGTAGACGACCTGCTCTTGTTTACCGACTCAGTCGGGGAGCATGGCCCGCTACTGGCCGAATTGCTGGAGCTGTTGCAGAGTAAAGGTTTTAAAGTGAACCCTAGGAAAGCGCAGATCGGTCAGCAGGAGGTGAAATTCCTGGGCCTGACCGTCCGCGCAGGGGAACGAGCCATAGACAAGGCTAGGAGGGAAGCGGTCCAAGAGCTACCGGTCCCCAGTACTGTGGAGGTGAAAAAGCAGGCAGCTGGGATCGAACCCGAGGTTAGAAACCCCCAGCTCCCAGCAGGTCACAGCTCACAGGCAGCACCTGCAGGGGCAGTCAGGGGAGGAGTCACCCAGACCCCTGTCCAAACCACTCCCCCTCTCTTCTGGGACTCAGGTGGGGAGGAGGAGGAGCCCGAGGCAGGTAGCCCCGCCCCCGACCTAGGTTTTGAACCGGGAGAGGAAGACTCTCAGCAACAGGCAGCAGGCAGCGAGGGGTTGCCTGTCCCCAGCTCAGACTTGGGAAGGGAGGAGCCACAGGGGAAAAGCCCCCAGCCAGCGAGGGCTGCGACCCACAGCAAGGGTCCGCTCGCCAGGGTAGCCCCACCAACAGCACTTCCTAGGAGGTCCTCAGCCTAGGAAGACATGGTCGCCGGCTCCCCAGTTTAAAAGGGCTACCTCCCGTGCTAAAGTTAAGTCGAAAGACAAAGGTCCTCAGCCAGCAGTCGCGGGCTGTGAGGGACCGGAAGTAAAGCTCAGTACAGCCACGCCGCAGGGAGCAGCCTGCAGCAGTCCTGACAGAATCTGAGCTGGCCGCTCGGAGACGGGCGGCGGATGTATATAACTTTAGCAGTTAAGTTTGTAGTTTTAAGTTAAGATGTATAGGTTTATTATAAGGTGTGGAACCGTAATGTAATTTTAAGATGGAACCGTTCCAGTGTTGTCTCCGTGAGCCGAGGTCGAGGGACACGCTCACACTTCACCCGAGCCAGGCAGCCTATAGGGAGCCCGGCCAGATGTTAAATTTTATCAGTTTGATTTTTCAGACGGTGACAGAACCAGACTAAACACCCACGAGCTTTTGGACGGGATTGGGAGACAAAGAAGGGGTGTTTTTAACGATGTCTTAACTGGTTTTAACACGGGGTCTCCTGTCATCAACAGCTTAGATGACATCGAGCTGCAGACCCAGATTAATGGTTTAAAAATGCAATTTAAGCCGGTGTACAGGGTGGAGAACATTGGTGTCATTCAGGGGGGTGCACACGTTCATTTCACAGCGGTCCCGCCCGACGTCATAAAGTGGGAGCATGGTATGACGGGTACTGACCTCTCGGGGTGCCAGAGCCGGGGATCACACATAATCCTGTGTCCCCAGCACTTGAACGCCTATTCAAAACCGCAGTGCGGGTTCAGAGCTGCTGACGCGAAGCCTATAAACTGCACCATGGAAGCCATGGCACAAGGCCATGTTCCCCCACAGGTGGCGTATATAGGAGGTGGGACATATTGCATCACCACAGCAGCGTCTCACTACCAGCATGGTCAGCACAGCTGGTGTGCGGTGAGTGACAGCAGTTTCTGCTTTAAACCCCAGGCAGAAGTTCAAGTGGCACAGATACGAATTGTCCCCATCCCTGAACCATCCACTGTTCACCTCACTGTGAAAGAGAATTTCACCAACCTCCAAAAGTATGTAGCCCACTTTGGCGATCAGATCCTCCCTCTCCCAGAACACCTCGTTAAATTATTAAAAGCAGTAGGGGTGTCCCAAAAACAGTTTGACACGCTGGAACAGAAGACTGTCCAGATAGGGGCCGATATTCTGAGTATTACGACCCCACCCTGGTGGGACATCTTTGAGAATATAGAGGTCCCCTCCTGGATTCGTCTGGCATCACACGTGCTAGTAATCTGTCAGCTCGGGATCGTCCTCTACCTGGTTTGCGTCCAGTGTAGGAATAGGGGTCTCGAGGTAGTAGTTAGAACACAAAGGGTATGGAAGGACCAGTATGCTCGGGTAGACGAAACACCCGTGTGAGTTCGGGGACGCATCCCTTGCGAGCGATTGCAGCCTGTTTCATTATTTTAATAAAGATGGTCCCTTCCGTTAGTTGTTTTCAATAAAGTAATGTTTACGTTTTGATGTTATTTTGAATAAAGATTGTTCATTGTTGTGTTGTATAGTATGCGAAATACTGTTTCATCCCAAGTGGTGCAGGGGTATTTGGACCCCTCCGTGCTGGGATTGTTGTAATTCAACCTTGTTTTCTATCCGAATGCCTGCCATACACTGGGGTTCTCTCCAAGTAAGGGAATGTATGTGTCGAGGGATTAGGGATAGGTAAATAAAGGGGAAGGTTGTTTGCGACAGTCAGAAATCTTTGCTCACCTTGCATGGACACTTCAAGCAAGTTTAAGTATCCACAGGGGGGAGTGAAGGGATTCGCAAAATTTCACATGTTCCCCCCACCCCGAAGATTTATTGGAGTTATTAAAGAAACCCTGGTGTGACTGTTTTAAAAAATCCAAGGTCTCTCAAAATGGCTGCAGTCAGACACATGGCCGAGGACCGGCAGATTTGAAATTGCATTCTCAACAACTTGGCAGGTTTCGTGTCTGGACAGATTTCTTTAAACAATGCAGCTGCATTATAGCCCTGAGGCAAGCTATCAACATGGCCGGCCAACACATCAAAATTCGAGCAGGAAGTGATCGCAGGACAAAAGGTGAACCATCGAGGTACATTCGGAACAATGGTAAAGCAGTTAGCGAACAGATCGATACAGGAAATGGCCATTAATGTAAATGGGCCAGAGATGGGGTCCTTTGTCTTACGTTTCGTGCTTAAATCAAACAATGAAGCAAGCTGATAAGGTATGAAAAAAACCTGTTACCAAGAGGGTATAACTGAAGCTGCCCAGTATATTTCTGGGTGGGAGCTGCTCTCTTCGCCTCTTGGCCCTGTCCTGTCTGTCTGCTAGCAACTAAGAAGGAAGCCATTCAGTAAACCTCGCAACCACATGTCGACGGCAACAGCAGGCACAGGGGCCAGGCCTTTTCATCTGTTTTCACCGGTAAGCATTAATTTTCTGGCCGCCACAAGACAACCTAGCATAAGTGTAAGGTTGGGGGTTAAGGGATTTTGCTAAACTTGTGATTTTAGAATTTTCCCTCGATGTGTCCGTTTCTTTCAACCCGATAAGTGTAAGACTGTATTACATCCATAGCGATTTCTTTATCTTCTGTATTATACTGTTTACCTTGTAGTTTTAGTTTTCTTATTAATAAACATTGGTTTTCCTTGTACCAATCCACTGGTCTGTTTGTCTGTTTTTGTTACCACTCGATAAGTCCTCAGCTCAGAATCAGGAAGGGGTAAGCGATTCGCAACCGCACTGCGGGCAGGGCAGCTCAGGAAAAACATAACTGGCTGACCTATTATAAGCCCGAGAAACAGTAAAAAAAAGAAACCCCTTACAGTACTAATACCGACCCTGGGGAAAACCACTCTGCACTTCCCTCCATTCACCACGACTCTCTGCTTTCTGCCCCAAAGCCAATTTTATATCCATACTGTTCACTGTTCTTTTAATTTGGCTGCAGAGATCGTGGATGCATTGGTTGTGATCTACCAAAATTCCCTCAATTCTGGAACGGTCCCAGCGGATTGGAAGGTAGCAAATGTATTCCCGCTATTCAAGAAAGGAGGGAGAGAGAAAACAGGGAACGTCAGGCCAGTTAGACCGACATCAGTCATCGGGAAAATGCTGGAATCCATTACTAAGGAAGTGGTAACAGGGCACTTAGAAAATCATAATATGATTCGGCAGAGTCAACATGGTTTTATGAAAGGGAAATCGTGAGTGACAAATTTATTAGAGTTTTTTGAGGATGTAACTAGCAGGGTAGATAAAGAGGAACCAGTGGATGTCGTATATTTGGATTTTCAAAAGGCATTCGATAAGGTGCCACATTAAAGGTTGCTGCACAAGGTAAGGGCTCATGGTGTTGGGGGTAATATATTCGCATGGATAGAGGATTGGTTAACGGACAGAAAACAGAGTAGGGATAAACGGGTCATTCTCAGGTTGTCAGGCTGTAACTAGTGGGGTACCTCAAGGATCAGTGCTTGGGCCTCAGCTATTTACAATCTACATTAATGACTTAGATGAAGGGACCGAGTGTAATGTATCCAAGTTTGCTGATGATGCAAAGCTAGGTGGGAAAGTAAGCTGTGAGGGGGACACAAAGGGGAAAAAAAAAAATTGGACAGGGCCTATTATTGGGGGCGGGTCGCGCGATTGTTATTACCCCACGCCGAATGGCCCCTGCACAAGCAGGACGAGACTTTCGTGAGGCCTGAGGACTCACCTGCAAGCAGTGTTCCGAATCAGCGTTGACCCAGCAAGGATTCAATGCAATTCGCGTGTTCCACCAGCAGGGGGAGCCCAAGTCTCTTAAAGTGAAGCTGCCTATAAGAAATCTCTTAAAGGTAGCTGGTACCTGTTATTTGCAGAAAATAACAGTCTGCTGTCTGCATGGAGTCTGAACAGCAATCAGGCATTGCACACGTAAAACAGAGAATGGAGGTCCCATTCCTTATCTCTAGCCACATAAAAGATTATTGCTCAAGATAAAGAATCACGGGATTGGGGTAATATTCTGGCATGGGTGGAGGATTGGTTATCAAACAGGAAGCAGAGAGTTGGGATAAATGGTTCATTTTCGGACTGGCAACCAGTAACCAGTGGTGTTCCACAGGGGTCGGTGCTGGGTCCCCAACTCTTTACAATCTATATTAACGATTTGGAGGAGGGGACCGAGTGCAACATATCAAAATTTGCAGATGATACAAAGATGGGAGGGAAAGTAGAGAGTGAGGAGGACATAAAAAACCTGCAAGGGGATATAGACAGGCTGGGTGAGTGGGCGGAGATTTGGCAGATGCAATATAATATTGGAAAATGTGAGGTTATGCACTTTGGCAGGAAAAATCAGAGAGCAAGTTATTTTCTTAATGGCGAGAGACTGGAAAGTACTGCAGTACAAAGGGATCTGGGGGTCCTAGTGCAAGAAAATCAAAAAGTTGGTATGCAGGTGCAGCAGGTGATCAAGAAAGCCAACGGAATGTTGGCTTTTATTGCTAGGGGGATAGAATATAAAAACAAGGAGGTATTGCTGCAGTTATATAAGGTATTGGTGAGACCGCACCTGGAATACTGCATACAGTTTTGGTCTCCATACTTAAGAAAAGACATACTTGCTCTCGAGGCAGTACAAAGAAGGTTCACTCGGTTAATCCCGGGGATGAGGGGGCGGACATATGAGGAGAGGTTGAGTAGATTGGGACTCTACTCATTGGAGTTCAGAAGAATGAGAGGCGATCTTATTGAAACATATAAGATTGTGAAGGGTCTTGATCGGGTGGATGCAGTAAGGATGTTCCCAAAGATGGGTGAAACTAGAATTAGGGGGCATAATCTTAGAATAAGGGGCTGCTCTTTCAAAACTGAGATGAGGAGAAACTTCTTCACTCAGAGGGTGGTAGGTCTGTGGAATTTGCTGCCCGAGGAAGCTGTGGAAGCTACATCATTAGATAAATTTAAAACAGAAATAGACAGTTTCCTAGAAGTAAAGGGAATTAGGGGTTATGGGGAGCGGGCAGGAAATTGGACATGAAGCTGAGTTCGGATCGGTCAATGCCCTGTGGGTGGCGGAGAGGGCCCAGGGGCTATGTGGCCGGGTCCTGCTCCGACTTCTTGTGTTCTTTAGATTTGTGGTTGGGATCAGATCAGCCATGATCTTATTGAATGGCGGAGCAGGCTCGAGGGGCTGATTGGCCTACTCCTGCTCCAATTTCTTATGTTCTTATGTTCTTATGGCCTAAAAAGCCTGCAGCATTTCTCGAACAACTTGGCAGGCTTCGTGTCTCAGACAGGTTTCCTTGCACAATGCAGCTGCATTCAAGCCCTGAGGCAAGCCATCAACATGGCCGGCCAACACATCAAAATTCGAGCAGGAAGTGATCGCAGGACAAAAGGTGAACCATCGAGGTACATTCGGAACAATGGTAAAGCAGTTAGCGAACAGATCGATACAGGAAACGGCCATAATGTAAATGGGCCAGAGATGGGGTCTTTTGTCTTACGTTTCGTGCTTAAATCAAACAATGAAGCAAGCTGATGAAGTATGAAAAAAACCTGTTACCAAGAGGGTATAACTGGGGCTGCCCAGTATCTCTCTCTCTCTTCTCTCTCCGCCTCTTGGCCCTGTCCTGTCTGTCTGCTAGCAACTAAGAAGGAAGGCCATCCAGTAAACCTCGCAACCACATGTCGACGGCAGCAGCAGGCACAGGGGCCAGGCCTTTTCATCTGTTTAACCGGTGAGCATTAATTTTCTGGCTGCCACAAGACAACCTAGTTAGGTATAAGGGTGGGGGTTAAAGGGGGATTGCTAAAATTGTGATTTTAGATTTTTCCCTCGATGTGTCCGTTTCTTCCAACCCGATAAGTGTAAGACTGTATTGTATCTATAGCGATTTCTTTATCTTCTGTATAATACTGTTTACCTTATAGTTTTTAGTTTTCTTATTAATAAACATTGGTTTTCCTTGTACCAATCCACTGGTCTGTTTGTCTGTCTTTGTTACCACTCGATAAGTCCTCAGCTCAGAATCAGGAAGGGGTAAGCGATTCGCAACCGCACAGCGGGCAGGGCAGCTCAGGAAAACATAACTGGCTGACCTATTATAAGCCCGAGAAACAGTAGTAATAAAACCCCTTACAAAGGTATTAAGGGGTTTGGGCCAAAGGCAGGTATATGGAGTTAGATCACAGATCAGCCATGATCTTATCAAATGGTGGAGCAGGCTCGAGGGGCTGAATGGCCTACTCCTGTTCCTATGTTCCTAAGTCTATTATGCGGCTCTTCATCAAATGCCTTTTGAAAGTCCATGAACACAACATCAACCGCACTCCCCTCATCGACCCTCTCCGTTACTGCATCAAAGAACTCGATCAAATTGGTCAAACACGATTTTCCTTTAACCAATCCGTGCTGACTCTCATTTATTCACCCAGACTTTCCCAAGTGACAATTAATTTTGTCCTGGATTATTGTCTCGAAAAGTTCCCCACAAGGCACTCGAGCCCTAAGACTCCAAGTTCCTCCCGTCCCCCTCCCCGGTCTCTCCCTTCCCTGCCCCTCCTCCCTCCCCTCCACTCTTCTCCTCCCTCCACTCTCCCTCCAACCTCCTCCCCTCTCCCTCCACCCTCCCCCTCTCTCCCCTCCCTTTCTCCCCTCCCCCTCTTCCCTCCCTTACCCTCCCTCTCCCCCTCTCACCGCTCCCCACACTCTGCTCTCTCTCTCGTCCCCCTCCCCATCACCCCCTCCCTCCCTCTTTCCCCTCCCCCTCTCCTCCCTCCCTCCTCTCTCCTCTCCTCTCCCATCCCCTTCCCTTCCCCTCCCGCCTCCTCTCACCCTCCTTCATCCCCCCTGCCACTTCTCTCCACTCACCCCTCCTCTGCTCTCCATTTCCCCTCCCCTCCCCCTCCTCTCTTTCTCCCCTCCCACTCCACTCCCCTCCCCTCCCCACCCCTTCTCACTCTCTCCACCCTCCCATCCCCTCTCTCCCTCCTCTCCCCTCCCTCTTTCCCTCCTCTACTCCTTCCCTCCCCTCCCTCTCTCCTTCCTGTCCCCCTCCCCTCCCACTCTCTCCACCCTGCCACCTCCCCCCTCTCTCCCCCTCCTCTACCCCCTCTCTCTCTCTCCCCCTCCACCCTGTCCTCTCCTCCCTCTCTCCCCTTCCCCTCCTCCCTCTCTCCTCCCTCCCCAACCCCTCCCTCTCTCCTCTCCCCCACCCCTCCTCCACCCCCTCCCTCACTCCTCCACCCTCTCCCCCACCACCCCCTCCCCTCCCTCATTACTCCAAACCTCTCCCCTCCCCTCCCTCTCTCCACTCCACCCTCCCCTCCCCACTCCCCCTTTCCTCTCCCCTCCCCTCCTACACGCCCTCCCCATCCCCTCCTTCCTCCCTCCCCTCCTCCCTCCCTCCCCTCCTCCCTCTCTCCACCCTCCCATCCCCTCCCCTCTCTCCCTCCTCTCCTCCTCCCCTCCCTCTCTCCTTCCTGTCCCCCTGCCACTCCCCCTCTCTCCCCCTCCCCCTCTCTCCACCCTGCCCCCTCCACCATCTCTCCCCTTCCCCTCCCCTCCTCCCACTCTCCTCCCTCCCCACCCTTCCCTCTCTCCTCTCCCCCTCCCCTCCTCCACCCCCTCCTTCACTCCTCCACCCCCTCCCCATCTCCCACTACTCCACCCCCCTCCCCTCGCTCTCTCCACTCACCACTCCCCTCCGCATCTCTCCCTTCCCCCTTTCCTCTCCCCCTCCCCTCCTCCACGCCCTCCCCCTCCCCTCCTCCCTCCTCCACCCTCTCCCATCTTCCCCCCTCCACCCCCTCTCCCCTCCTCTCCTCTGCCTCTCCCTCCACCTCTCCCCCACTCTCCCTCCCCCACCCGCCCTCCCCCCTCCACCCCCCCACCCCCCCTCCACCCCCCCTCCTCTCCTCCTCTCCCCCTCACCTTCAGTGAGCCAAGTTGTTCCTTCATTTTCTCCAGGTCTGTGCCAATCATATCATCGGTGGCAATAGCCATCTCTGCTGCAACCAGCCAATCAGACATCCTCTGTTTGAAGGAATCACAACAGGGTTCAAACAAACAAATACAACAAAACCACAGAAAAGGTTTCTGGGTGGGGTGTACAGACTCTGAACAGGGACACACTGGGTGGAGTGTACAGACTCTGAACAGGTACACACTGGGTGGAGTGTACAGACTCTGAACAGGTACACACTGGGTGGAGTGTACAGACACTGAACAGGTACACACTGGGTGGAGTGTACAGACACTGAACAGGTACACACTGGGTGGAGTGTACAGACTCTGAACAGGTACACACTGGGTGGAGTGTACAGACACTGAACAGGTACACACTGGGTGGAGTGTACAGACACTGAACAGGTACACACTGGGTGGAGTGTACAGACTCTGAACGGGTACACACTGGGTGGAGTGTACAGACTCTGAACGGGTACACACTGGGTGGAGTGTACACAGTCTGGTACATACAGAATTGTCTGAGGGACAGGAAACAGAGAGTAGTGGTGAACGGTTGTTTTTCGGACTGGAGGGAGGTGTACAGTGGTGTTCCCCAGGGGTCAGTGCTGGGACCACTGCTTTTCTTGATAAATATTAATGACTTGGACTTGGGTGTTCAGGGCACAATTTCAAAATTTACAATGACACAAAACTTGGAAGTGTAGTGAACAGTGAGGAGGATAGTGATAGACTTCAAGAGGATATAGACAGGCTGGTGGAATGGGCGGACACGTGGCAGATGAAATTTAACGCAGAGAACTGCGAAGTGATACAATTTGGTAGAAAAAACGAGGAGAGGCAATATAAACTAGAGGGCACAACTCTAAAAGGGGTACAGGAACAGAGAGATCTGGGGATATATTTGCACAAATCATTGAAGATAGGAACAGGAGTAGGCCATTCAGCCCCTCGTGCCTACTCCGCCATTTGATAAGATCATTGCTGATCTGTGATCTAACTCCATATACCTGCCTTTGGCCCATATCCCTTAATACATTTGGTTGCCAAAAAGCTATCTATCTCAGATTTAAATTTAGCAATTGAGCTAGTATCAATTGCCGTTTGTGGAAGAGAGTTCCAAACTTCTACCACCCTTTGTGTGTAGAAATGTTTTCTAATCTCACCCCTGAAAGGTCTGTCTCTAATTTTTAGACTGTGCCCCCTACTCCTAGAATCCCCAACCAGCGGAAATAGTTTCTCTCTATCCACCCTATCCGTTCCCCTTAGTATCTTATAAACTTCGATCAGATCACCCCTGAACCTTCGAAACTCGAGAGAATACAACCCCAATTTGTGTAATCTCTCCTCGTAACTTAACCCTTGAAGTCCGGGTATCATTCTAGTAAACCTACGCTGCACTCCCTCCAAGGCCAATATGTCCTTCCGAAGGTGCGGTGCCCAGAACTGCTCACAGTACTCCAGGTGCGGTCTAACCAGGGTTTTGTATAGCTGCAGCATAACTTCTGCCCCCTTGTACTCCAGTCCTCTAGATATAAAGGCCAGCATTCCATTAGCCTTCTTGATTATTTTCTGCACCTGTTCATGACACTTCAATGATCGATGTACCTGAACCCCTCAGTCCCTTTGGACATCCACTGTTTTTAACTTTTTACCATTTAGAAAGTACCCTGTTTGATCCTTTTTTGATCCAAAGTGGATGACCTCACATTTGTCTACATTGAATTCCATTTGCCACAGTTTTGCCCATTCACCTAATCTATCAATATCACTTTGTAATTTTATGTTTTCACCGACACTGCTTACAATGCCGCCAATCTTTGTGTCATCGGCAAACTTAGATATGAGACTTTCGATGCCTTCATCTAAGTCGTTAATAAATATTGTGAATAATTCAGGCCCCAAGACAGATCCCTGCGGGACTCCACTAGTCACATCCTGCCAATGTGAGTACCTTCCCATTATCCCTACTCTCTGTCGCCTTTCGCTCAGCCAACTTCCTAACCAAGTCCGTACTTTTCCCTCGATTCCATGGGCTTCTATCTTAGCTAACAGTCTCTTATGTGGGACCTTATCAAATGCCTTCTGGAAGTCCATATAAATAACATCCATTGACATTCCCCTGTCCACTACTTTAGTCACCTCTTCAAAAAATTCAATCAGGTTTGTCAGGCACGACCGACCTTTCACAAATCCATGCTGGCTCTCTCTGATTAACTGAAAATTCTCAAGGTGTTCAGTCACCCTATCCTTAATTATAGACTCCAGCATTTTCCCCACAACAGATTTTAGGCTAACTGGTCTATAATTCCCCGGTTTCCCTCTCTCTCCTTTCTTAAAAAGCGGAGTGACATGTGCAATTTTCCAATCGAGAGGGACAGTTCCTGAATCTAGAGAACTTTGAATGATTATAGTTAGGGCATCTGCAATGTGCTCACCTACTTCCTTTAAAACCCTGGGATGGAAACCATCTGGTCCTGGGGATTTGTCACTCTTTAGTGCTGTTATTTTCTTCATTACTGTTGCTTTACTTATGTTAATTTTATCGAGTCCCTGTCCCCGATTCAATATTAGTTTTCTTGGGATTTCCGGCATGCTATCCTCTTTTTCTACTGTAAATACTGACGCAAAGTAATTATTCAACATGTCCGCCATTTCCCCATTGTCAATTACAATATACCCACTTTCAGTTTTTAAGGGGCCAACACTGCTCCTGACCACCCTCTTTTTCCTAATGTAACTATAAAAGTTCTTCCTATTGGTTTTGATATCCCTTGCGAGTTGCTTTTCATACTCTCTTTTTGTAGCTCTTACTATCTGTTTTGTGACCCTTTGTTGATCTTTGTATCTTTCCCATTCGCCAGGATCTGTGCCATTTTTTGCCTTTTTGTATGCCCTTTCCTTATGTCTTATACTGTCCCTTACCTCTTTAGTTGTCCATGGCTGTTTTTTTTGGCAAGTAGAGTTCTTGCCCCTCAGGGGTATAAACCGATTCTGTATCACGTTAAATGTTTCTTTAAACATTTCCCACTGATCATCAGTCGTTTTACCCATTAACAGATTTGCCCAGTTTACTGTGGACAGTCTCTGTCTCATCCCATTGAAGTCGGCCTTACCCAAGTCTAGAATCTTAGCAGCTGACTCACTTTTTTCCGTTTCAAACACTACATTGAACTCGATCATGTTATGATCGCTATTGGATAGATGTTCACGCACAGTTAAGCCGTTAACTAAATCTGGTTCATTACTCATTACTAAATCTAGTATGGTTTGCCCCCTTGTTGCCTCGAGGACATACTGCTGTAGAAAACTATCCCGGAGACACTCAAGAAATTCACTACCTTTCTAACAGTTGCTGGTCTGCTTTTCCCAATCTATGTGAAGGTTAAAGTCCCCCATTAAGACCACTATGCCTTTGTTACACGCTTGTCTAATCTCTGCATTTATACAATCGAGCACTTCAGAGCTGCTGCCAGGGCTCCGATACACAACTCCCACCATAGTCTTAGATCCTTTCCTATTTCTCAATTCAACCCATAAGGTCTCTGTTGGCTGCTTACCTCTCGTTATATCCTCCTTTATCATTGAAGTGATTTTATTTCTAATCACTAAGGCTACTGCTCCCCCTCTTCCATTTTCCCTATCTCTCCTGTGGACCTTATAACCCGGTATATTTAGTTCCCAATCCTGACCATCCTGCAGCCATGTCTCAGTAATAGCTATCATGTCATACCCTCCAATTTGAATTTGAACCTGTAGTTCATTTAATTTATTCCTTATACTCCATGCATTTGTATATAGAACTCTTAGTTGGGCCACACACCCTAGCCTGACCTTCAGCTTTGATGCTGGGTAAATCGCCTTACGCCTTCTAGTTTTTACTTTATCTGTCGTGTCTAAAGTACACTTTCTTTCTGCTGCTCTACGCTTTTCCCTTTCACTTGTTCTTGAACAACTGTTTGTACTATTTGTATTGTAGATTTCCCCTGGGTCTTCCCCTCTCTTGCTGCTCTCATCTTTACTCCCTTCTGACTCCCCGCTCAGGTTCCCATCCCCCTGCCACTCTAGTTTAAACCTTCCCCAACAGCACGAGCAAACACCCCCGCGAGGACATTGGTCCCGGTCCTGCTCGGGTGTAACCCGTCTCGCTTGTACAGGTCCCACCTTCCCCAGAACCGGTCCCAATGTCCCAGGAATCTAAATCCCTCCCTCCTGCACCATCCCTGCAGCCACGCATTCATCCTGTCTATTCTCCTGTTCCTATTCTCACTAGCACGTGGCACTGGTAGTAATCCTGAGATCACTACCTTTGAGGTCCTGCTTTTTAATTTATCTCCTAACTCCTTAAATTCACCTTGCAGGACCTCATCCCTTTTTTTACCTATGTCGTTGGTACCAATATGGACCACGACTACTGGCTGTTCACCCTCCCCCTCCAGAATGTCCTGCAGCCGCTCCGTGACATCCTTGACCCTAGCACCAGGGAGGCAACATACCATCCTGGAGTCACATTTGCAGCCACAGAAACGCCTGTCAGTTCCCCTGACAATTGAATCCCCTATCACTATAGCCCTGCCACTCTTCTTCCTCCCCTCCTGTGCAGCAGAGCCACCCGTGGTGCCCCGAACCTGGCTCTTGCTGCTTTCCCCTGATAAACCATCTCCCACAACAGTATCCAAAGCAGAATATCTGTTTGAGAGGGAGATGGCCCCAGGGGACTCCTGCTCTACCTGCCTAGTCCTTTTACTCTGCCTGGCGGTCACCCATTTCCTTTCTGCCTGCGTAATCTTTACCTGTGGTGTGACCACCTCACTGAACGTGCTGTCCACAATAATCTCAGCATCACGGATGCTCCACAGTGAATCCACCCGCAGCTCCAGCTCCGAAAGACGGTTAGCCAGTCGCTGCAGCTGGACACACTTCCTGCACACATGGTCGCCAGGGACACTGGTAGTGTCCATGACTTCCCACATAGTGCAGGAGGAGCATAAGGTGGCAGGGCAGGTTGAGAAAGTGGTTAAGAAAGTATACGGGATCCTGGGCTTTATAAATAGAGGCATAGAGTACAAAAGTATGGAAGTCATGATGAACCTTTATAAAACACTATTGTGTCCAGTTCTGGGCACTGCACTTTAGGAAAGATGTGAAGGCCTTAGAGAGGGTGCAGAAGAGATTTACTAGAATGATTCCAGGGATGAGGGACTTTAGTTACGTGGATAGACTGGAGAAGCTGAGGTTGTTCTCCTTGGAACAGAGGCGGTTGTGAGGAGATTTGATCGAGGTGTTCAAAATCATGAAGGGTCTGGACAGAGTAGATAGAGAGAAACTGTTCCCATTGGCGGAAGGGTCAAGAACCAGAGGACACAGATTTAAGGTGATTGGCAAAAGAACCAAAGGTCACTCGAGGAAAAACTTTTTTACCCAGCGAGTGGTTATGATCTGGAATGCACTGCCCGAGGGGGTGGTGGAGGCAGATTCAATCATGGCCTTCAAAAGGGAACTGGATAAGTACTTGAAAGGAAAAAACTGAAGGGCTACAGGGATAGGGCAGGGGGACTAGCTGGATTGCTCTTGCATAGAGCCAGCACAGACTCGATGGGCCAAATGGCCTCCTTCCCTACTGTAAACTTTCTTTGTTTCTACATGTACTCACTGCGGCGGGGGGGGGCACGGTACACAGAGTCTGATACATGTACACACAGGGCGAGGTATACAGAGCCTGGTGGATGTACACCCTGGGGGAGTATCACCGTGTGTACCCCCTCTCCGAAAGATCTCACTGCCCCTCACCCCTCCCCCTCGATTGGTACCTTCATGGCCTCCCGATGTTGCACTGCAGTCTGAAGGGCCTCTTGAAGCTGATCGCAGGACTCACTCCACATCTTGTTCACATTGTTGAAGACAGTGTCCAACTGAGGAGGGAGACAGAGAATACGGATATCAGTGGACAGTCATCTGGAGTCTCCCCGGATTCTACCACAAGTCTGATAAGAACATAAAAAATAGCAGCAGGAGTAGGCCATTCGGCCCCTCGAGCCTGCTCCGCCATTCAATCAGATCATGGCTGATCTTCGACCTCAACTCCACTTTCCCGCCTGATCCCCATATCCCTTGATTCCCCGAGAGCAGGGCTACGGGGAAAGTGTTGGAGAGTGTGACAAACAAGGAGAAAGGAGAAACAAGGTGCACAAAGGATTGGGAGAGACAGATCGCATAAGAATAAAAAATAGTATGGTATTAGGTGGGATCAGACTAAGAGAGAGTACAAGAAAGTCAAAGACCATAAGAGAGAGGAGCAGGAGTAGGCACGGTCTCTGCAGCCAGGAACATGAGTCCCGGAGGCTAGATTGCCTACCTGGTGCCAGGGTTAAGGACATCTCCTCCGGGCTGGAGAGGAACTTGGAGTGGGAGGGGGAGGATCAAGTTGTCGTGGTCCACGTAGGTACCAAGGACATAGGTCGGACTAAGAAAGAGGTTCTGCTGAGGGAGTTTGAGCAGCTCGGGACAAAATTAAAAAGCAGAATCACAAAGCTAATAATCTCCGGATTATTACCTGAGCCACGGGTAATTGGCACAGAGTAAATCAGATCAGAGAGATGAATGTGTGGCTCAAAGATTGGTGTGGGAGAAGTGGGTTTCGATTCATGGGGCACTGGGACCAGTACTAGGAGAAGAGGGAGCTGTTCCGCTGGGACGGGCTTCACCTGAACCGTGCTGGGACCAGTGTTCTGGCAAACCGAATAACTAGGGCGGTAGAGAAGGCTTTAAACTAAATAAGGGGGGGGGGTGGAGGGTCCTGGTGGAGAGAAATCTAGAATGCGAGAGAGAAAAGACAAGGAAGCAGTGCAGGGAAGTGATTGGGTCAGGCAAACCATACTAGATTTAGTAATGAGTCATGAACCAGATTTAGTTAACGGCTTAACTGTGCGTGAACATCTATCCAATAGCGATCATAACATGATCGAGTTCAATGTAGTGTTTGAAAGGGAAAAAAGTGAATCAGCTGCTAAGATTCTAGACTTGGGTAAGGCCGACTTCAATGGGATGAGACAGAGACTGTCCACAGTAAACTGGGCAAATCTGTTAATGGGTAAAACGACTGATGATCAGTGGGAAATGTTTAAAGAAACATTTAACGAGATACAGAATCGGTTTATACCCCTGAGGGGCAAGAACTCTACTTGCCAAAAAAAACAGCCATGGACAACTAAAGAGGTAAGGGACAGTATAAGACATAAGGAAAGGGCATACAAAAAGGCAAAAAATGGCACAGATCCTGGCGAATGGGAAAGATACAAAGATCAACAAAGGGTCACAAAACAGATAGTAAGAGCTACAAAAAGAGAGTATGAAAAGAAACTTGCAAGGGATATCAAAACCAATAGGAAGAACTTTTATAGTTATATCAGGAAAAAGAGGGTGGTCAGGAGCAGTGTTGGCCCCTTAAAAACTGAAAGTGGGGATATTGTCATTGACAATGGAGAAATGGCGGACATGTTGAATAATTACTTTGCGTCAGTATTTACAGTAGAAAAAGAGGATAGCATGCCGGAAATCCCAAGAAAACTAATATTGAATCAGGGACAGGGACTCAATAAAATTAACATAAGTAAAGCAACAGTAATGAAGAAAATAATAGCACTAAAGAGTGACAAATCCCCACGACCAGATGGTTTCCATCCCAGGGCTTTAAAGGAAGTAGGTGAGCACATTGCAGATGCCCTAACTATAATCTTTCAAAGTTCTCTAGATTCAGGAACTGTCCCTCTCGATTGGAAAATTGCACATGTCACTCCGCTTTTTAAGAAAGGAAAGAGAGGGAAACTGGGGAATTACAGACCAGTTAGCCGAACATCTGTTGTGGGGAAAATGCTGGAGTCTATAATTAAGGATAGGGTGACTGAACACCTCGAGAGTTTTCAGTTAATCAGAGAGAGCCAGCATGGATTTGTGAAAGGTAGGTCGTGCCTGACAAACCTGATTGAATTTTTTGAAGAGGTGACTAAAGTAGTGGACAAGGGAATGTCAATGGATGTTATTTATATGGACTTCCAGAAGGCATTTGATAAGGTCCCACATAAGAGACTGTTAGCTAAGATAGAAGCCCATGGAATCGAGGGAAAAGTACGGACTTGGTTAGGAAGTTGGCTGAGCGAAAGGCGACAGAGTAGGGATAATGGGAAGGTACTCACATTGGCAGGATGTGACTAGTGGAGTCCCGCAGGGATCTGTCTTGGGGCCTCAATTATTCACAATATTTATTAACGACTTAGATGAAGGCACAAAAAGTCTCATATCTAAATTTGCTGATGACACAAAGATTGGCGGCATTGTAAGCAGTGTAGATGAAAACATAAAATTACAAAGCGATATTGATAGATTAGGTGAATGGGCAAAACTGTGGCAAATGGAATTCAATGTAGACAAATGTGAGGTCATCCACTTTGGATCAAAAAAGGATAGAACAGGGTACTTTCTAAATGGTAAAAAGTTAAAAACAGTGGATGTCCAAAGGGACTTAGGGGTTCAGGTACATAGATCATTGAAGTGTCATGAACAGGTGCAGAAAATAATCAATAAGGCTAATGGAATGCTGGCCTTTATATCTAGAGGACTGGAGTACAAGGGGGCAGAAGTTATGCTGCAGCTATACAAAACCCTGGTTAGACCGCACCTGGAGTACTGTGAGCAGTTCTGGGCACCGCACCTTCGGAAGGACATATTGGCCTTGGAGGGAGTGCAGCGTAGGTTTACTAGAATGATATCCGGACTTCAAGGGTTAAGTTACGAGGAGAGATTACACAAATTGGGGTTGTATTCTCTGGAGTTTCGAAGGTTAAGGGGTGATCTGATCGAAGTTTATAAGATATTAAGGGGAACGGATAGGGTGGATAGAGAGAAACTATTTCCGCTGGTTGGGGATTCTAGGAGTAGGGGGCACAGTCTAAAAATTAGAGCCAGACCTTTCAGGAGCGAGATTAGAAAACATTTCTACACACAAAGGGTGGTAGAAGTTTGGAACTCTCTTCCGCAAATGGCAATTGATACTAGCTCAATTGCTAAATTTAAATCTGAGATTGATAGCTTTTTGGCAACCAAAGGTATGAACGGATATGGGCCAAAGGCAGGTATATGGAGTTAGATCACAGATCAGCCATGATCTTATCAAATGGCGGAGCAGGCTCGAGGGGCTGAATGGCCTACTCCTGTTCCTATGTTCCTATGAAGGACTTTAGTTGCGTGGATAGATTGGAGAAGCTGGGGTTGTTCTCCTTGGAACAGAGACGGTTGTGAGGAGATTTGATCGAGGTATTCAAAATCATGAAGGGTCTTGACAGAGTAGATAGAGAGAAACTGTTCCCATTGGCGGAAGGGTCAAGAACCAGAGGACACAGATTTAAGGTGATTGGCAAAAGAACCAAAGGTGACATGAGGAAAAATTTGTTTGCACAGCGAGTGGTTAGGATCTGGAATGCACTGCCCGAGGTGTTGGTGGAGGCAGATTCAATCATGGCCTTCAAAAGGGAACTGGATAAGTACTTGAAAGGAAAAAATTTGCAGAGCTGTGGGAAAAGGGCGGGGGAGTGGGACTCGCTGGATTGCTCTTTCATAGAGCCGGCATGGGCATGAAGGGCTGAATGGCCTCCTTCCGTGTTGTTAGCATTCTATGATTATAATTAGATTGCTGTTGCAGAGAGCCAGTATGGGCTCGACGGTCCGAATGGCGTCCGTTTGTTTTGAAACCATTCTCTAATTCTATGATTCTAGAGTCCAAAAATCTATCCATCTCAGCCTTGAATATAGAATCATAGCATCATTGAAGGTTACAGCAATAAAGGAGGTCATTCGGCCCATCGAGTCCATGCCGGCTCTGTGCATGAGCAATCCAGCTAGTCCCACTCCCCCGCCCTTTCCCCGTAGCCCTGCAAATTTTTTCCTTTCAAGTACTTTTCGAGTTCCCTTTTGAAGGCCATGATTGAATCTGCCTCCACCACCCCCTCGGGCAGTGCATCCCTTCTGCCAATGGGAACAGTTTCTCTCTATCTACTCTGTCCAGACCCTTCATGATTTTGAATACCTCGATCAAATCTCCGCTCAACCTTCTCTGTTCCAAGGAGAACAACCCCAGCTTCTCCAGTCTATCCACGTAACTAAAGTCCCTCATCCCTGGAATCATTCTAGTAAATCTCTTCTGCACCCTCTCTAAGGCCATCACATCTTTCCTAAAGTGCGGTGCCCAGAACTGGACACAATTCTCCAGTTGTGGCCGAACCAGTGTTTTATAAATGCTTTTTTAACCACTTTCTCAACCTGCCCTGCCACCTTCAATGATTTGTGTACATATACCCCCAGATCTCTCTGTTCCTCCACCCCTTTTAGAGTTGTATTGCCTCTCCTCATTTCTATTACCGAAATGCATCACCTCGCATTTTTCTGCGTTAAATTTCATCTGCCACGTGTCCGTCCATTCCACCAGCCTGTCTATATCCTCTTGAATTCTATCACTATCCTCCTCACTGTTCACTACACTTCCAAGTTTTGTGTCATCTGCAAATTTTGAAATTGTGCCCTGTACACCCAAGTCCAAGTCATTAATATATATCAAGAAAAGCAGTGGTCCCAGCACCGACCCCTGGGGAGCACCACTGCACACCTCCCTCCAGTCCAAAAAACAACCGTTCACCACTACTCTCTGTTTGTCACTTAGCCAATTCTAGATCCATGTTGCTACTGCCCCCTTTATTCCATGGGCTTCAATCTTGATGATAAGTCTACTGTGCGGCACTTTATCAAACGCTTTTAGAAAGTCCATATACACCACATCCACCGCATTCCCTCATCGACCCTCTCTGTTACCTCATCAAAAAACTCTATCAGGTTGGTTAAACACGATTTGACTTTAACAAATCCGTGCTGGCTTTCCCTAATCAATCCACACTCGTCCAAGTGATTGTTAATTCTGTCCCGGATTATCGTTTCTAAAAGTTTTCCCACCACCAAGGTTGAACTGACTGGCCTGTAGTTGCTGGGTTTATCCTTACACCCTTTTTTGAACAAGGGTCTAACATTTGCAATTCTCCAGTCCTCTGACACCACCCCCGTATCTAAGGATGTTTGGAAGATTATGGCCAGTACCTCCGCAATTTCCAGCCTTACTTCCCTCAGCAACCTAGGATGCATCCCATCTGGACCGGGTGACTTATCTACTTTATGTACAGCCAGCCTTTCTAGTACCTCCTCTTTATCAATTTTTAGCCCATCCAGTATCTCAACTATATCTTCCTTTACTGAGACTCTGCAGCATCTTCTTCCTTGGTAAAGACAGATGCAAAGTACTCATTTAATACCTCGGCCATGCCCACTGCCTCCATGAGTAGATCTCCTTTATGGTCTCAAATCAGCCCCACCCCTCCTTTCACAATCCATTTACTGTTTACAGCCTGTAGAAGACTTTTGGATTCCCTTTTATGTTGGTCACCAGTCTATTCTCACACTCTCTATTTGCCCCTCTTATTTCCTTTTTCACTTCCCCTCTGAACTTTCTATATTCAGCCTGGTTCTCACTTGTATTATCAACCTGACATCTGTCATTGTGAAGTCATCCACTTTGTGAGGAAAAATAAAAAAGCAAAATATTATTTGAATGGAGAAATACTACAAAATGCTGCGGTACAGAGGGATCTGGGTGTCCTCGTACATGAAACACAAAAAGTCAACATACAGGTGCAGCAGGTAATCCGGAAGGCAAACGGAATATTGGCCTTTATTTCTAGGGGGATGGAGTATAAAAGCAGGGAAGTCATGCTCCAACTGTACAGGGTGCTGGTGAGACCACACCTGGAGTACTGCGTACAGTTCTGGTGCCCTTATTTAAGGAAGGACATACTTGTATTGCAGGCAGTTCAGAGAAGGTTCACTCGGTTGATTCCAGGTATGGAAGGGTTGTCTTATGAGGAAAGATTGAACAGGTTGGGTCTATACTCATTGGAGTTTAGAAGAATGAGAGGAGATCTTATTGAAACATACAAGATTCTGAGGGGACTCGATAGGGGAGATGCTGAGAGGATGTTACCCCTCATGGGGGAATCTAAAACTAGGGGGCAGAGTCTCAGAATAAGGGGTCACCTGTTTAAGACGGAAATGAGGAGGAATTTCTTCTCCCAGAGGGTCGTGAATCTTTGGAATTCTTTACCCCAAAAAGCTGTGGAGGCTGAGTCATTGAATACATTCAAGGCTGAGTTAGACAAATTTTTGATCAGAGAGGGAGTTAAAGGATATGGGGAAAGGGCGGGAAAGTGGAGATGGGGTAAAAATCAGATCAGCCATGATCTCATTGAATGGCGGAGCAGGCTTGAGGGGCTGAATGGCCTACTCCTGCTCCTATCTCTTCTGGTCTTATGGTCTAACCTGACATCTGTCATATGCCCCTTTTTTCCATTTCATCTTACTCTCTATCTGTTTTGTCATCCAGGGAGCTCTGGCTTTAGTTGCCCTACCTTTCCCCCTCATGGGAATGTACCTGGACTGTACCCGAACCATCTCCTCCTTAAAGGCCGCCCACTGTTCAATTACAGTTTTGCCTGCCAATCTTTGATTCCAATTAACACGAGCCAGATCTGTTCTCATCCCATCGAAATTGTCCCTCCTTCAATTGAGTATTTTTACTTTAGAGTGGTCCCTGTCCTTTCCCATAGCTATTCTAAACCTCATGATACTATGATCGCTGCTCCCTAAATGTTCCCCCTCTGACACTTGGCCCGCCTCATTCCCCAGAACCAAGTCCAGCAATGCCTCCTTACTCGTGAAATATATTCAACGACTCAGCATCCACAGCCCTCTGGGGGAGAGAATTCAAAAGATTCACAACCCTCTGAGTGAAGAAATTCCTCCTCATCTCAGTCTAAAATGGCCGACCCCTTATCCTGAGACTATGCCCCTAGTTCCAGACTTTCCAGCCAGTGGAAACTACCTCTCAGCATTTACCCTGTCAAGCCCCCTCAGATTTGTTCTTGAACCGTTGCAGTCCGTGTGGTGACGGTTCTCCCACAGTGCTGTTAGGAAGGGAGTTCCAGGATTTTGACCCAGCGATGATGTAGGAACGGCGATATATTTCCAAGTCGGGATGGTGTGTGACTTGGAGGGGAACGTGAAGGTCTTCGCACTGAGGACACCATCCAACGTGTTGTGTGGCATTACCACCGTGCTAAATGGGATAGATTCAGAACAGATCTAGGAGCTCAAAACTGTGCAACCATGAGGCGCTGTAGGCCATCAGCAGCAGCAGAATTGTATTCCAGCACAATCTGTAACCTCATGGCCCGGCATATTCCTCACTCTACCATTACCAACAAGCCAGGGGGTCAACCCTGGTTCAATGAGGAGTGTAGAAGAGCATGCCAGGAGAAGCACCAGGCGTACCTAAAACTGAGGTGCCAACCTGGTGAAGCTACAACTCAGGACTACATGCATGCTAAACGGCGGAAGCAACATGCTATAGACAGAGCTAAGCGATTCCACAACCAACGGATCAGTCAAAGCTCTGCAGTCCTGCCACATCCAGTCGTGAATGGTGGTGGACAATTAAACAATTAACGGGAGGAGGAGGCTCTGCAAACATCCCCATCCTCAATGATGGCGGAGTCTAGCACGTGAGTGCAAAAGACAAGGCTGAAGTGTTTGCAACCATCTTCAGCCAGAAGTGCCGAGTGGATGATCCATCTCGGCCTCCTCCCGATATCCCCACCATCACGGAAGCCAGTCTTCAGCCAATTCGATTCACTCCACGTGATATCAAGAAACGGCTGAGTGCACTGGATACAGCAAAGGCTATGGGCCCCGACAACATCCCAGCTGTAGTGCTGAAGACTTGTGCTCCAGAACTAGCTGCGCCTCCAGCCAAGCTGTTCCAGTACAGCTACAACACTGGCATCTACCCGACAATGTGGAAAATTGTCCAGGTATGTCCTGTCCACAAAAAGCAGGACAAATCCAATCCGGCCAATTACCGCCCCATCAGTCTACTCTCAATCATCAGCAAAGTGATGGAAGGTGTCGTCGACAGTGCTATCAAGCGGCACTTACTCACCAATAACCTGCTCACCGATGCTCAGTTTGGGTTCCGCCAGGACCACTCGGCTCCAGACCTCATTACAGCCTTGGTCCAAACATGGACAAAAGAGCTGAAATCCAGAGGTGAGGTGAGAGTGACTGCCCTTGACATCAAGGCAGCATTTGACCGAGTGTGGCACCAAGGAGCCCTAGTAAAATTGAAGTCAATGGGAATCAGGGGGAAACTCTCCAGTGGCTGGAGTCATACCTAGCATAAAGGAAGATGGTGGTGGTTTTTGGAGGCCAATCATCTCAGCCCCAGGGCATTGCTGCAGGAGTTCCTCAGGGCAATGTCCTTGGCCCAACCATCTTCAGCAGCTTCATCAATGATCTTTCCTCCATCATAAGGTCAGTAATGGGGATGTTCGCTGATGACTGCACAGTGTTCAGTTCCATTCGCAACCCCTCAGATAATGAAGCAGTCTGAGCCTGCATGCAGCAAGACCTGGACAACATCCAGGCTTGGGCTCATAGGTGGCAAGTAACATTCCCCTATTTTCTATGTTTCTATGAACCCCCTGAAACCCCCGACCCATCGAACCCCCTGAACCCCCCGACCCATCGAACCCCCTGAACCCCCGACCCATCGAACCCCCTGAACCCCCGACCCATCGAACCCCCTGAACCCCCGACTCATCGAACCCCCTGAACCCCCGACCCATCGAACCCCCTGAACCCCCGACCCATCGAACCCCCTGAACCCCCGACCCATCGATCCCCCTGAAACCCCGACCCATCGAACCCCCGACCCATCGAACCCCCTGAACCCCCTACCCATCGAACCCCCTGAACCCCCGACCCATCGAACCCCCTGAACCCCCGACCCATCGAACCCCCTGAACCCCCGACTCATCGAACCCCCTGAACCCCCGACTCATCGAACCCCCTGAACCCCCGTCCCATTTGAACCCCCGACCCATCGAACCCCCTGAACCCCCGACCCATCGAACCCCCTGAACCCCCGACTCATCGAACCCCCTGAACCCCCGACCCATCGAACCCCCTGAACCCCCGACCCATCGAACCCCCTGAACCCCCGACCCATCGAACCCCCTGAACCCCCGACCCATCGAACCCCCTGAACCCCCGACTCATCGAACCCCCTGAACCCCCGACTCATCGAACCCCCTGAACCCCCGTCCCATTTGAACCCCCGACCCATCGAACCCCCTGAACCCCCTACCCATCGAACCCCCTGAACCCCCGACCCATCGAACCCCCTGAACCCCCGACCCATCGAACCCCCTGAACCCCCGACCCATCGAACCCCCTGAACCCCCGACTCATCGAACCCCCTGAACCCCCGACTCATCGAGCCCCCTGAACCCCCGTCCCATTTGAACCCCCGACCCATCGACCCCCCCCGACCCATCGACCCCCCCTGAACCCCCGACCCATCGAACCCCCTGAACCCCCGACCCATCGAACCCCCTGAACCCCCGACCCATCGAGCCCCCTGAACCCCCGTCCCATTTGAACCCCCTGAACCCCTGACCCATCGACCCCCCCCGACCCATCGACCCCCCCTGACCCATCGAACTCCCAAACCACGACTCCTGGTAGTTTACGGGAAGCCGTTCGGGCCGTTATGTCTGTGTCGCTTTTTTTTAACAGTTTTATCGACTTTTCCAGCCACCTTCAAAGATTTGTGCACATATACCACCAGGGCTCTCTGTTCCTGCATCCCCTTCAGAATTGTACCATTTAATTTATATTGCTTTGAGGGAGGGCACATGTGTGATTGGGGTGAATGAGGAAAGGACAGGGGAATGGGACTGAGGGAGAGATCTTTCAGAGAGAGGGCGCAGGGGGTGATGGGGTGAATGGGGAAAGGACAGGGGAATGGGACTGAGGGAGAGATCTTTCAGAGAGAGGGCGCAGGGGGTGATGGGGTGAATGGGGAAAGGGGGAATGGGACTGAGGGAGAGATCTTTCAGAGAGAGGGCGCAGGGGGTGATGGGGTGAATGGGGAAAGGGGGAATGGGACTGAGGGAGAGATCTTTCAGAGAGAGGGCGCAGGGGGTGATGGGGTGAATGGGGAAGTGGGGAATGGGACTGAGGGAGAGATCTTTCAGAGAGAGAGGCACAGGGGGTGGGATTTGTCTGGATCTTCTCCCGAGGTTATGGTCCCTGTAGAAGTTCCCTCGGCCCCCACACCTGTTCTCTGATCCAATTCATCTACTCACCTGGTCTAAGTGTTCTGCCACCTCACGCCCGTCCTTGCTGCCACTTGTCTCTGACAGTCGAGCTCCGAGGGATCTCAGTGATCCCATGTCACTCTGCAGACCTTCAATGTCCTGACGCAGAGCCTGGGGCACAAAGACCAAAATTATCAAACGGAAGAGACAGCGTAAACCAGCCAAAAGCAGAAAAATAGAATTTAAAATCGAGGCGTTCCCGGACAGGGAGCCAATGTAGGTCAGCGAGCACAGGGGGTGATGGGTGAACGGGACTTGGTGCGAGTTAGGATACAGGCAGCAGAGTTTTGGATAAGCTCAGTTTCTGGAGGGTGGAAGATGGGAGGCCGGCCAGGAGAGCATTGGAATAGTCCAGTCTGGAGGTAACAAAGGCGCGGATGAGGGTTTCAGCAGCAGATGAGCTGAGGCAGGGGCGGAGACGGGCGATGTTACAGAGGTGGAAGTAGGCGGTCTCGGTGACGGAGCAAATATGGGGTCAGAAGCTCATCTCAGGATCAAATAGGAGGCCGAGGTTGTTAACGGTCTGGTTCAGCCTCAGACAGTGGCTGGGGAGAGGGATGGAATCGGTGACGAGGGAACAGAGACAGAGAGAAAGAGTGAGAGAGAGTCAGAGAGATAAGAACATAAGAACATCAGAAATAGGAGCAGGAGTAGGCCGTTCGGCCCCTCGAGCCTGCTCCGCCATTCAATCAGATCATGGCTGATCTTCAACCTCAAATCCACTTTCCCGCCCGATCCCCATATCCCTTGATTCCCCGAGAGTCCAAAAATCTATTGATCTCAGCCTTGAATATATTCAATGACTCAGCGTCCACAGCCCTCTGGGGTAGAGAATTCCAAAGATTCACAACCCTCTGAGTGAAGAAATTCCTCCTCATCTCAGTCTTAAATGGCCGACCCCTTATCCTGAGACTATGCCCCCTAGTTCTAGACTCTCCAGCCAGGAGAAACAATCTCTCAGCATCTACCCTGTCAAGCCCCCCTCAGAATCTTATATGTTTCAATGAGATCACCTCTCATTCTTCTAAACTCCAGAGAGTATAGGCCCATTCTACTCAATCTCTCCTCATAGGACAACCCTCTCATCCCAGGAATTAATCTAGTGAACCTTTGTTGCACCGCCTCTAAGGCAAGTATATCCTTCCTTAGATAAGGAGTCCAAAACTGTACACAGTACTCCAGGTGAGGTCTCACCAAAGCCCTGTACAATTGCAGCAAGACTTCCTTTCTCTTGTACTCCAACCTCCTTGCAATAAAGGCCAACATACCATTTGCTTTCCTAATTGCCTGCTGTACCTGCATACTAACTTTCTGCATTTCTTGTATGAGGACAACCAGATCTCTCTCAACACCAACATTTAATAGTTTCTCACCATTTAAAAAATATTCTGTTTTTCTATTCTCCCTACCAAAGTGAATAACCTCACATTTCCCCACATTATACTCCATCTGCCACCTTCTTGCCCACTCACTTAACCTGTCTATATCTTGGATACATTACGGTCCCTTCATCTAAATCATTAATATAGATTGTAAATAGCTGAGGCCCAAGCACCTTATTGAATGCCTTTTGGAAATCGAAATATACTACATCCACTGGTTAATACTGGTGAACTGGCCTGTAGTTCCCTGTTTTCTCTCTCCCTCCTTTCTTGAATAGCGGGGTTACATTTGCTACTAATTGTTTTAAATTCCTCACTCTCATTTACCCCTTGGTTCCCCACTATTTCTGGAATGTTTTTTGTGTCTTCTACTGTGAAGACAGATACAAAATATTTGTTTAACGCATCTGCCATTTCCTTATTCCCCATTATAATTTCTCCTGTCTCAGCCTCTAAGGGACCAACGTTTACTTTTGCTATTCTCTTCCTTTTTAGATACTTGTGGAAGCTCTTACAATCTGTTTTTATATTTCTTGCGAGTTTATTTTCATTTTCTATTGTTTTCCCTTTTTATAAATTTTTTGGTCATCCTTTGCTGGTTTCTAAAACTCTCCCAATCCTCAGGCTTATTACTCTTCTTGGCAACATTATAAGCCTCTTCTTTTAATCTAACATTATCCTTAACTTCTTTGGTTAGCCACAGATGGAGCTAGATCACAGATCAGCCATGATCTTATCAAATGGCGGAGCAGGCACGAGGGGCTGAATGGCCTACTCCTGTTCCTATGTTCCTATGTTTTCCCGTGGAGTTTTTATTTCTCAATGGAATGCATATTTGTTGAGAATACAGAAATATTTCTTCAAATGTTCACCATTGCTTACCTACCATCAGACCTTTAATTTAATTTCCCAATCTACCTTTGCCAACTCGCCCCTCATACCGATGTAATTGGCTTTATTTAAGTTTAAAACTCTAAGTACGTCACTCTCAAACTCAATGTGAAATTCTATCATATTATGATCACTCTTCCCCAGAGGATCCTTTAAGGTGAGATTACCAATTAACCCTGTCTCATTACACAAGACAAGATCTAAAATAGCCTGTTCCCTAGTTGGTTCCACGACGTAAGAAACTGTCTCAATACATTCCATGAACTCATCCTCCAAACGACCTTTGTCCTATTTGATTTGCCCAGTCTATATGAAGATTAAAGTCCCCCATGATTACTGCATTGCATTTGTTACAAGCTCCTATTATTTTATGATTAATACTCTGTCCAATGGTGTAGCCACTATTCGGGGGCCTATAAACTGCTCCCACCAGTGTTTTCTGCCCCTTGTTATTTTTTATTTCCACCCAGACTGATTCTACTTCCTGATCCTCCGAGCCGAGACCCTTTCTCACCACTCTCCTTATCTCATCCTTTATTATCAGGGCTGCACCCCCTCCCTTTCCATTCTGCCTGTATTTTCGGAACATCATGTACCCTGGAATATTTAGTTCCCAACCTTGGTCACTTTGTAACCATGTCTGTGTAATGGCTCCAGGATCAAACCCATTTATCTCTATTTGTGCCACTAATTCCTCTATCTTGTTACGAATGCTCCGTGCATTCAGATAAAGAGCCTTTAATTTTACATTTTTACCATTATTCCCTGCTTTGACCTTAATCGCTGATGCACTATTTCCATTAAACTCTCTGTCTCCTCCTGTCACACTCTGCTTATCATTACCCAAATCGCAACACTGCTCTATTGCCCTGTGTTTTCTCATAGATTTTAAATTTACCCTCACCTGACCCCCTCCCTTCCCTCCCCTTTTTTAGTTTAAAGCCCGAGTTATTCGATTCACCAGGACACTGGTCCCAGCCCAGTTTAAGTGGAGCCCGTCCCAACAGAACAGTCGATGAGGGTAGTACGGTTGATGTAGTGTAGATGGATTTTAACAAGGCTTTTGACAAGGCCCCACAGGCAGACTGCTTAAAAAAGTAAAAGCCCATGGGATCCAAGGGAAAGTCGTGAATTGGATCCAAAATTGGCTCAGTGGCAGGAAGTAAAAGGTAATGGTCGACGGGAGTATTTGTGACTGGAAGGCAGTTTCCAGTGGGGTCCCGCAGGGCTCAGTACTCGGTCCCTTGCTTTTTATGATATATATTAATGATTTGGACTTAAATGTAGGGGGCATGATTAAGAAGTTTGCAAATGATACAAAAATTGGCCGTGTGATTGATAGTGAGGAGGAAAGCTGTAGACTGCAGGAAGATATCAATGGACTGGTCAGATGGGCAGAAAAGTGGCAAATGGAGTTCAATCCAGAGAAGTGAATTAGCATCTTTGAAATTAGATAAATCACCAGGGCCGGATGAAATGTATGCCAAGCTTTTAAAAGAAGGGAGGAAATAACAGAAGCTCTGACCATCATTTTCCAAACTTCACTGGATGCAGGCGTGGTGCCGGAGGATTGGAGGATTGCTAACGTTGTACCATTGTTTAAAAAGGGAGCGAGGGATAGACCGAGTAATTACAGGCCAGTCAGTCTAACCTCAGTGGTGGGCAAATTATTGGAATCAATTCTGAGGGACAGGATAAACTGTCAGTTAGAAAGGCACGGAGTGATCAAGGACAGTCAGCACGGATTTGTTAAGGGAAGGTCGTGTCTGACTAACTTGATTGAATTCTTTGAGGAGGTGACAAGGAGGGTCGATGAGGGTAGCGTGTTTGATGTAGTCGACATGGATTTTAACAAGGCTTTTGACAAGGTCCCACATGGCAGATTGGTCAAAAAAGTAAAAGTCCATGGGATCCAAGGGAAAGTGGCAGAATTGGATCCAAAATTGGCTCAGTGGCAGGAAGCAAAGGGTAAAGGTTGAAAGGTGTTTTTGTGACTGGAAGGCTGTTTCCAGTGGGGTTCCGCAGGGCTCAGTACTCGGTCCCTTGCTTTTTGTGGTATATATTAATGATTTGGACTTGAATGTGGGGGGGCTTAATCAAGAAGTTTGCAGATGATACAAAAATTGGCCATTTGGTTGATAGTGAGGAAGAAAGCTGGCGACTGCAGAAAGATATCAATGGACTGGTTAGGTGGGCAGAAAAGTGGCAAATGGAATTCAATCCAGAGAAGTCCAGGCAGCATTTGACCGAGTGTGGCACCAAGGAGCCCTAGTAAAATTGAAGTCAATGGGAATCAGGGGGAAAACTCTCCAGTGGCTGGAGTCATACCTAGCACAAAGGAAGATGGTAGTGGTTGTTGGAGGCCAGTCATCTCAGCCCCAGGACATTGCTGCAGGAGTTCCTCAGGGCAGTGTCCGAGGCCCAACCATCTTCAGCTGCTTCATCAATGACCTTCCCTCCATCATAAGGTCAGAAATGGGGATGTTCGCTGATGATTGCACAGTGTTCAGTTCCATTCTCAACCCCTCAGATAATGAAGCAGTCCATGCCCGCATGCAGCAAGACCTGGACAACATCCAGGCTTGGGCTGATAAGTGGCAAATAACATTCGTGCCAGATAAGTGCCAGGCAATGACTATCTCCAACAAGAGAGAGTCTAACCACCTCCCCTTGACATTCAACGGCATTACCATCGCCAAATCCCCCACCATCAACTTCCTGGGGGTCACCATTGACCAGAAACTTAACTGGACCAGCCATATAAATACTGTGGCTACAAGAGCAGGTCAGAGGCTGGGTATTCTGCGGCGAGTGACTCACCTCCTGACTCCCCAAAGCCTTTCCACCATCTACAAGGCACAAGTCAGGAGTGTGATGGAATACTCTCCACTTGCCTGGATGAGTGCAGCTCCAACAACACTCAAGAAGCTCGACACCATCCAGGACAAAGCAGCCCGCTTGATTGGCACCCCATCCACCACCCTAAACATTCACTCCCTTCACCACCGGTGCACTGTGGCTGCAGTGTGTACCATCCACAGGATGCACTGCAGCAACTCGCCAAGGCTTCTTCGACAGCACCTCCCAAACCCGCGACCTCTACCACCTAGAAGGACAAGGGCAGCAGGCACATGGGAACAACACCACCTGCAAGTTCACCTCCAAGTCACACACCATCCCGACTTGGAAATATATCGCCGTTCCTTCATCGTCGCTGGGTCAAAATCCTGGAACTCCCTTCCTAACAGCACTGTGGGAGAACCTTCACCACACGGACTGCAGCGGTTCAAGGCGGCTCACCACCACCTTCTCAATTAGGGATGGGCAATAAATGCCGGCCTCGCCAGCGACGCCCACATCTCATGAACACAAAAAAAAGTGAGGTAATGCATTTGGAAGGACAAACAAGGCAAGGGAGTACAATAAATGGGAGGATACTGAGAGGTGTAGAGGAAGTGAGGGACCTTGGAGTGCATGTCCACAGGTCCCTGAAGGTCGCAGGACAGGTAGATAAGGTGGTTAAGAAGGCATATGGAATACTTTCCTTTATTAGCCAAGGCATAGAATATAAGAGCAGGGATGTTATGCTGGAACTGTATAAAACACTAGTTAGGCCACAGCTTGAGTACTGTGTACAGTTCTGGTCACCACATTACAGGAAGGATGTGATTGCACTAGAGAGGGTGCAGAGGAGATTTACAAGGATGTTGCCTGGACTGGAGAATTTTAGCTATGAGGAAAGATTGGATAGGCTGGGGTTGTTTACTTTGGAACACAGGAGGCTGAGGGGAGATTTGATTGAGGTATAAAATTATGAGGGGCCCAGATAGAGTGGATAGGAAGGACCTATTTCCCTTAGCGGAGGGGTCAATAACCAGGGGGCATAGATTTAAAGTGATTGGTCGAAGGATTAGAGGGGAGCTGAGGAGAATGTTTTCCCCCAGAGGGTGGTGGGGGTCTGGAACTCACTGCCTGAGAGGGTGGGAGAGGCAGAAACCCTCAACTCATTTAAAAAGTACCTGGATGTGCACCTGAAGAGCCGTGACCTGCAGGGCAACGGACCAAGTGCGGGAAAGTGGGATTAGGCTGGGGGCTCATTTTCGGCTGATGCGGACACGATGGGCTGAATGGCCTCCTTCTGTGCCGTAAATTTTCTCTGATTCTATGATTCGAAGTGTGAGATAATGCATTTGGGGAACTCAAACAAGGGAGTACACAATAAATGGGAGGATACTGAGATGTGCAGATGAACAGTGGGACCTTGGAGACAAAAAGCAGGACAAATCCAATCCGGCCAATTACCGCCCCATCAGTCTACTCTCAATCATCAGCAAAGTGATGGAAGGTGTCGTCGACAGTGCTATCAAGCGGCACTTACTCACCAATAACCTGCTCACCGATGCTCAGTTTGGGTTCCGCCAGGACCACTCGGCTCCAGACCTCATTACAGCCTTGGTCCAAACATGGACAAAAGAGCTGAATTCCAGAGGTGAGGTGAGAGTGACTGCCCTTGACAGCAAAGCAGCATTTGACCGAGTGTGGCACCAAGGAGCCCTCGTAAAATTGAAGTCAATGGGAATCAGGGGGAAAACTCTCCAGTGGCTGGAGTCATACCTAGCACAAAGGAAGATGGTGGAGGTTGTTGGAGGCCAATCATCTCAGCCCCAGGACATTGCTGCAGGAGTTCCTCAGGGCAGTGTCCGAGGCCCAACCATCTTCAGCTGCTTCATCAATGACCTTCCCTCCATCATAAGGTCAGAAATGGGGATGTTCGCTGGTGATTGCACAGTGTTCAGTTCCATTCGCAACCCCTCAGATAATGAAGCAGTCCGAGCCCGCATGCAGCAAGACCTGGACAACATCCAGGCTTGGGCTCATAAGTGGCAAGTAACATTCGCACCAGACAAGTGCCAGGCAATGACCATCTCCAGCAAGAGAGAGTCTAACCACCTCCCCTTGACATTCAATAGCCTTACCATCACCGAATCCCCCAACATCAACATCCTGGGGGTCACCATTGACCAGAAACTTAACTGGACCAGCCATATAAATACTGTGGCTACGAGAGCAGGTCAGAGGCTGGGTATTCTGCAGCGAGTGATTCACCTCCTGACTCCCCAAAGCCTTTCCACCATCTGCAAGGCACAAGTCAGGAGTGTGTTGGAATGCTCTCCACTTGCCTGGATGAGTGCAGCTCCAACAACACTCAAGAAGCTCGACATCATCCAAGATAAAGCAGCCCGCTTGATTGGCACCCCATCCACCACCCTAAACATTCACTCCCTTCACCACTGGCGCACTGTGGCTGCAGTGTGTACCATCCACAGGATGCACTGCAGCAACTCGCCAAGGCTTCTTCGACAGCACCTCCCAAACCCGCGACCTCTACCACCGAGAAGGACAAGAGCAGCAGGCACATGGGAACAACACCACCTGCACGTTCCCCTCCAAGTCACACACCATCCCGACTTGGAAATATATCGCAGTTCCTTCATCGTCACTGGTCAAAATCCTGGAACTCCCTTCCTAACAGCACTGTGGGAGAACCGTCACCACACGGACTGCAGCGGTTCAAGAAGGCGGCTCACCACCACCTTCTCAAGGGCAATTAGGGATGGGCAATAAATGCCGGCCTCACCAGCGATGCCCACATCCCATGAACAAATAATAAAAAAAGAGTGCATGTCCACAGATCCCTCAAGGTAGCAGGACAGGTAGATAAGGTGGTTAAGAAGGCATATGGAATACTTTCCTTTATTAGACGAGGCATAGAATATAAGAGCAGGGAGGTTATGCTGGAACTGTATAAAACACTAGTTAGGCCACAGCTTGAGTACTGTGTACAGTTCTGGTCACCACATTAGAATCATAGAAAGGTTACAGCACGGAAGGAGGCCATTCGGCCCATTGAGTCTGCACCAGCCCTATGCAAGAGCAATCCAGCTGGTCCCACTCCCCCGCCCTTTTCTCGTTGTCCTGCAATTTTTTTCACTTCAAGTACTTATCCAATTTTCTTTTGAAGGCCATGATTGAATCTGCCTCCACCACCCCCTCGGGCAGTGCATTCCAGATCCTAAACACTCGCTGTGTAAAAAAGTTTTTCCCCACATCACCTTTGGATCTTTTGCCAATCACCTTAAATCTATGTCCTCTGGTTCTTGACCCTTCCACCAATGGGAACAGTTTCTCTCTCTCTACTCTGTCTAAACCCTTCATGATTTTGAACACCTCGATCAAATCTCCTCGCAACCGTCTCTGTTCCAAGGAAAACAATCCCAGCTTCTCCAGTCTATCCACGTAACTGAAGTCCCTCATCCCTGGAACCATTCTAGTAAATCTCTTCTGCACCCTCTCTAAGGCCTTCACATCTTTCCTAAAGTGCGGTGCCCAGAACTGGACACAATACTCCAGTTGTGGTCGAACCAGTGTTTTATAAAGGTTCATCATGACTTCCATACTTTTGTACTCTATGCCTCTGTTTATAAAGCCCAGGATCCCGTATGCTTTTTTAACCACTTTCTCAACCTGCCCTGCCACCTTCAATGATTTGTGTACATATACCCCCAGATCTCTCTGTTCCTGTACCCCTTTTAGAGTTGTGCCCTCTAGTTTATATTGCCTCTCCTCATTTTTCTTACCGAATCACTTCGCATTTTTCCGCATTAAATTTCATCTGCCACGTGTCCATCCTTGCCACCAACCTGTCTGTATCCTCTTGAGGTCGATCACTATCCTCATTGTTTACAAGGCCTTGGAGAGCCCACCTCTGGAGTATTGTGTGTAGTTTTGGTCTCCTTATCTGAGGAAGGATGTCCTTGCCATGGAGGGAGTGCAACAAAGGTTTACCAGACTGATTCCTGGGATGGCAGGACTGACGTATGAGGAGAGATTGGGTCGACTCGACCTATATTCACTAGAGTTTAGAAGAATGAGAGGTGATCTCATCGAAACATATAAAATTCCAACAGGACTAGACAGACCAGATGCAGGGAGGATGTTCCCGATGGCTGGGGAGTCCAGAACCAGGGGTCACAGTCTCAGGATACGGGGTATGCCATTTAGAACCGAGATGAGGAGAAATTTCTTCACTCAGAGGGTGGTGAACCTGTGGAATTCTCGACCACAGAAGGCTGTGGAGGCCAAGTCATTAGATGTATTCAAGAAGGAGATAGATATATTTCTTAATGCTAAAGGGATCGAGGGATATGGGGAAAAAGCGGGAACAGGGTACTGAGTTAGACGATCAGCCATGATCATTTTGAATGGCGAAGCAGGCCCGAAGGGCCGAATGGCCTACTCTTGCTCCTATTTTCTATGTTTCTATGTTTCTTTAAGCCACACATTTAACTCTCTGATCTGTTTGTCCCTGTGCCAATTTACGCGTGGATCAGATAGTAATCCAGAGATTATCACCTGTGAGGTTCTGCTTATTAATTTCGATCCAAGCTCCTTGAACTCCCTCAGGCGAACCTCATTCCTAGTTCCAGCTATGTCTACCAGGTTCACTCCTGCCTCCACTCCTCCCAGGCAGAGAGAGAAAGAGACAGAGAGAGAGAGAGAGAGAGAGAGAGGGAGAGAGAGAGAGTGGGAGACAGAGAATGAGACGGGGTGAGAGAGACAGAGACAGTGAGAGAGAAAAATAAGAATCAGAGAGGGAGACATTGAGAGAGAGAGAGAGAGAGAGAGTCTGACAGAGAGAATCGGACAGAGAGACAGGGGCAGTGAGACAGACAGAGAATCAGAGAGAAAGACAGAGAGAAAGACAAAGGGAGAGAAACAGCGAGAGACAGAGAGAGAGAAAGAGGGGGAGAGAGGGAGAGAGAGAGTCAGAAACAAAGAGAGAGAGAGAGGGAGGGAGACAGAGAGAGAGACAGAGAGAGAGAGAGTGAGAGAAAGCGACAGAGAGAGAGACAGAAAGAGAGGCAGAGAGACAATGAGAGAGAGTGCAGATATGTAACTGTACTTTCATAATAGAAATTTAACTATTAGAACTTTGCAGAAGGAGGCCATTCAGCCCCTTGAGACTGTTCCACCATCCAATTAGATCACGGCTGATCATAGAATCATAGAAAATTTACGGCACAGAAGGAGGCCGTTCGGCCCATCGTGTCCGTGCCGGCTGAGAAACGAGCCCCCAGCCTAATCCCACTTTCCCGCATTTGGTCCATAGCCCTGCAGGTCACGGCTCTTCAGGGGCACATCCAGGTACTTTTTAAATGAGTTGAGGGTTTCTGCCTCTCCCACCCTCTCAGGCAGTGAGTTCCAGACCCCCACCACCCTCTGGGGGAAAACATTCTCCTCAGCTCCCCTCTAATCCTTCTACCAATCACTTTAAATCTATGCCCCCTGGTCACTGACCCCTCCGCTAAGGGAAATAGGTCCTTCCTATCCACTCTATCTCGGCCCCTCATAATTTTATACACCTCAATTAAATCTCCCCTCAGCCTCCTCTGTTCCAAGGAAAACAACCCCAGCCTATCCAATCTTTCCTCATAGCTAAAATTCTCCAGTCCTGGCAACATCCTCGTAAATCTCCTCTGTACCCTCTCTAGTGCAATTACATCCTTCCTGTAATGTGGTGACCAGAACTGTACGCAGTACTCAAGCTGTGGCCTAACCAGTGTTTTATACAGTTCTAGCATAACCTCCCTGCTCTTATATTCTATGCCTCGGCTAATAAAGGAAAGTATTCCATATGCCTTCTTAACCACCTTATCTACCTGTCCTGCTACCTTCAGGGATCTGTGGACATGCACTCCAAGGTCCCTCACTTCCTCTACACCTCTCAATATCCTCCCATTTATTGTGTATTCCCTTGCCTTGTTTGTCCTTGTCGGACACGGCTTAAAGAGGGCCAGGACTGGCAGCTCAACGTTCCTGGTTACAGGGCTTTCAGACGTGATAGAGGGGATAAAAAAGGAGGGGGAGTGGCAATTTTGGTTAAGGAAACAATTACAGTTGTGAGGAGGGTGATATTTTAGAAGGATCATCAAATGAGGCCATATGGGTCGGGCTAAAGAACAAAAAAGGGGCAGTCACACTGCTGGGAGTGTACTTTCGACCCCCAAACAGTCAGAGGGAGACAGAGGAGCAAATATGGAGGCAAATTTCTGAGAAGTGCAAAATCAATAGGGCAGTAATAGTCAGGGATTTCAACTACCTGAATATTAACTGGGACACAATCAGTGTGAATGGTACAGAGGGAGCAGAATTCTTAAATTGCATACAGGAGAATTTTTTTAGCCAGTAAATAGCAAGCCCAACGAGAGGGGGGGCAGCTCTGGATTTAGTTCCAGGAAATGAAGAGGGGCAGGTGGAAGGAGTATCAGTGGGAGAGTATTTTGGTGGTAGTGATCATAATACAGTTAGTTTTAGCATAGTTATGGAAAAGGACAAAGACAGAACAGGAGTTAAAGTTTTCAATTGGGGAAAGGCCAATTTTACTAAGCTGAGAAGTGATTTAGCAAAAGTAAACTGGAAACAGCTACTTGAAGGTAAATCAGTGTCAGAGCAGTGGGAGAGATTCAAAGGGGAGATTCAAGGGGTTCAGAGTAAACATGTTCCCACAAAGAAAAAGGGAGGGGCTGCAAAATCTAGAGCCCCCTGGATATCAAGGAGCAGACAGGGTAAGATAAGGCAGAGAAAGTAAGCCTCTGATAGACACCGAGAACTCAATACTACGGAAAGGTTAGAGCAGTAAACAAAGTGCAGGGGTGAAATTAAAAAGGAAATTAGGAAAGCAAAGAGAGGGCATGAAAAAATATTAGCAGGTAAAATCAAAGAAAACCCAAAGATGTTTTATAAATACATTAAGAGCAAGAGGATAACTAAGGAAAGAGTCGGGCCTATTAGAGACCAAAAGGTAAACTATGTGTGGAGGTGGAAGATGTGGGTCTGGTTCTTAATGAATACTTTGCATCTGTCTTCACAAAGGAGAGGGATGATACAGGGATTGTAGTTAAGGAGGAGGAGTGTGAAATATTGGATGGGATAAACATAGTGAGAGAGGAAGTATTAAGGGGATTAGCATCTTTGAAAGTGGATAAATCACCAGGCCCGGATGAAATGTATCCCAGGCTGTGAAAAGAAGCCAGGGAGGAAATAGCGGAGGCTCTGACCATCATTTTCCAAACTTCATCGTGTCGGAGGATTGGAGGATTGCTAACGTTGTACCATTGTTTAAACATAGAAACATAGAAAATAGGAGCAAGAGTAGGCCATTCGGCCCTTCGGGCCTGCTCCTCCATTCAAAATGATCATGGCTGATCGTCTAACTCAGTACCCTGTTCCCGCTTTTTCGCCATATCCCTTGATCCCTTTAGCATTAAGAAATATATCTATCTCCTTCTTGAATACATCTAATGACTTGGCCTCCACAGCCTTCTGTGGGAGAGAATTCCACAGGTTCACCACGCTCTGAGTGAAGAAATTTCTCCTCATCTCAGTCCTAAATGGCATTCCCCGTATCCTGAGACTGTGCCTCCCTCTCTCTCTCTCTCACTCGCACTCTCTATCTCCCTCCCTCTCTCTCTCTTTGTTTCTGACTCTCTCTCTCCCTCTCTTTCTCTCTCCCTGTCTCTTGCTGTTTCTCTCCCTTTGTCTTTCTCTCTCTCTGTCTTTCTCTCTCTCTGTCTTTCTCTCTCTCTGTCTTTCTCTCTCTCTGTCTTTCTCTCTCTCTGTCTTTCTCTCTCTCTGTCTTTCTCTCTCTCTGTCTTTCTCTGTCTTTCTCTCTCTCTGTCTTTCTCTCTCTCTGTCTTTCTCTCTGATTCTCTGTCTGCCTCACTGCCCCTGTCTCTCTGTCCAATTCTCTCTGTCAGACTCTCTCTCTCTATGTCTCCCTCTCTGATTCTTATTTTTCTCTATCACTGTCTCTGTCTCTCTCACCCCATCTCATTCCCTGTCTCCCACTCTCTTTCTCCCTCTCTATCTCTCTCTCTCTCTCTCTGTCTGTCTGTCTCTTTCTCTCTCTGCCTGGGAGGAGTGGAGGCAGGAGTGAACCTGGTAGACATAGCTGGAACTCGGAATGAGGTTCGCCTGAGGGAGTTCAAGGAGCTTGGATCGAAATTAATAAGCAGAACCTCACAGGTGATAATCTCTGGATTACTATCTGATCCACGCGTAAATTGGCACAGGGACAAACAGATCAGAGAGTTAAATGTGTGGCTTAAAGAAACATAGAAACATAGAAAATAGGAGCAAGAGTAGGCCATTCAGCCCTTCGGGCCTGCTTCGCCATTCAAAATGATCATGGCTGATCGTCTAACTCAGTACCCTGTTCCCGCTTTTTCCCCATATCCCTTGATCCCTTTAGCATTAAGAAATATATCGATCTCCTTCTTAAATACATCTAATGACTTGGCCTCCACTGCCTTCTGTGGTAGAGAATTCCACAGGTTCACCTCCCTCTGAGTGAAGAAATTTCTCCTCATCTCGGTTCTAAATGGTTTTAAATACCATTTAAAAAGGGAGCGAAGGACAGACCGAGTAATTACAGGCCAGTCAGTCTAACCTCGGTGGTGGGCAAATTACTGGAATCAATTCTGAGGGACAGGATAAACTGTCACCTAGAAAGGCATGGACTGATCAAGGACAGTCAGCATGGATTTGTTAAGGAAAGGTCGTGTCTGACTAACTTGATTGAATTTTTTGAGGAGGTGACAAGGAGGGTCGATGAGGGTAGTGCAATTGATGTAGTCTACATGGATTTTAGCAAGGCTTTTGACAAGGTCCCACATGGCAGACTGGTCAAAAAAGTAAAGACCCATGGGATCCAAGGGAATGTGGCAAATTGGATCCAAAATTGGCTCAGTGGCAGGAAGCAAAGGGTAATGGTCGACGGGTGTTTTTGTGACTGGAAGGCTGTTTCCAGTGGGGTTCCGCAGGGCTCGGTACTCGGTCCCTTGCTTTTTGTGGTATACATTAACGAATTGGACTTAAATGTAGGGGGCATGATTAAGAAATTTGCGGATGACACACAGATAGGCCGTGTGGTTGATAGTGAGGAGGAAAGCTGTAGACTGCAGGAAGATATCAATGGACTGGTCAGATGGGCAGAAAAATGGCAAATGGGATTCAATCCGGAGAAGTGTGAAGTAATGCATTTGGGGAGGGCAAACAAGGCAAGGGAATACACAATAAATGGGAGGATACTGAGAGGTGTAGAGGGAGTGAGGGACCTTGGAGTGCATGTCCACAGATCCCTGAAGGTAGCAGGACAGGTAGATAAGGTGGTTAAAAAGGCATATGGAATACTTTCCTTTATTAGCCGAGGCATAGAATATAAGAGCAGGGAGGTTATGCTGGAACTGTATAAAACACTAGTTAGGCCACAGCTTGAGTACTGAGTACAGTTCTGGTCACCACATTACAGGAAGGATGTGATTGCACTGGAGAGGGTGCAGAGGAGATTTACGAGGATGTTGCCCAGACTGGAGAATTTTAGCTATGAGGAAAGATTGGATAGGCTGGGGTTGTTTTCCTTGGAACAGAGGAGGCTGAGGGGAGATTTAATTGAGGTGTATAAAATTATGAGGGGCCCAGATAGAGTGGATAGGAAGGACCTATTTCCCTTAGCGGAGGGGTCAATAACCAGGGGGCATAGATTTAAAGTGATTAGTCGATGGATTAGAGGGGAAATGAAGCAACATTTTTTCCCCCAGAGGGTGGTGGGGGTCTGGAACTCACTGCCTGAGAGGGTGGGAGAGGCAGAAACCCTCAACTCATTTAAAAAGTACCTGGATGTGCCCCTGAAGAGCCGTGACCTGCAGGGCTACGGACCAAGTGCGGGAAAGTGGGATTAGGCTGGGGGCTCGTTTCTCAGCCGGCACGGACACGATGGGCTGAATGGCCTCCTTCTGTGCCGTAAATTTTCCGTGATTCCGTGACATTTAGGACTGAGATGAGGAGAAATTTCTTCACTCAGAGGGTGGTGAACCTGTGGAATTCTCTACCACAGAAGGCTGTGGAGGGCAAGTCACTGAATATATTGAAGAAGGAGCTCGATAGATTTCGAGACACAAAAGGCATCAAGGGGTATGGGGAGAGAGCGGGAATATGGTATTGAGATAGAGGATCAGCCATGATCATATTGAATGGTGGAGCAGGCTCGAAGGGCCGAATGGCCTACTCCTGCTCCTATTTTCTATTTTTCTTTGTCCTCCCCAAATGCATTACCTCACACTTCTCCGGATTGAATTCCATTTGCCACTTTTCTGCCCACCTGACCAGTCCATTGATATCTTCCTGCAGTCTACAGCTTTCCTCCTCACTATCAACCACACGGCCTATCTTTGTATCATCTGCAAACTTCTTAATCATGTCCCCTACATTTAAGACCAATCCGTATCTGTATCCTAACTGCACCTACTTGGAACTCAGAGTAAATTACCCTAAATTACCCTCTCTAACAGACAGAGAGTGAGGGGAGAGACAGAGAGAGCAGGATCTCAGAATAAGGGGAGAGATCTTTCAGAGAGAGGCATAGAGGGCGATGGGGTGAATGGGGAAAGGGTGAATGGGACTGAGGGGAGAGATCTGGATCTAACCCTCCCCTCACTACTCACCTGGATGCTGTGGAGCCGCTGTTGAAGGATATCGGGATCAGCTGACAGCCCGTTCAGACCGTCCACCATCAGCTGTGTGCTGCTCAGGGCCTGAGTGAGATTGGTGAGATCTGTGGAGAACCGGTCGGCCAGGGGGAGTATGGTGAGGAGCTGACGCTCCCTCTCCTGG
>NW_027138231.1:0-65642 GCF_035084215.1 Heptranchias perlo | reverse complement strand
GTCATCCACTTTGGACCCAAGAAAGATCGATCAGAGTATTTTCTAAATGGTGAGAAGCCGGGAACAGCGGAGGAGCAGAGAGATTTAAGGGTCCATGTACAGGAATCAGTAAAAACCAATAGATAGGTTCAAAAAAGTAATCAAAAAGGCTAATGGACTATTGGTCTTTCTATCAAGAGGGGTGGAAGTTGTGTTCTGGTTGTGCAGATCTTTGATCAGACTCCATCTGGAGAGACTGGGTTCAGTTCTGGGCACCGCCCCTCAGGAAGGAGATATTGGCCTCGGAGGGGGCGCAGCACAGATTCACCAGAATGATACCGGGGATAAAAGGGTTAAATTATGAGGCCAGGTTTCACAGACGAGGCTTGGATCCTCTTGAGATTAGAATGTTGAGGGGGATTTAATCGAGGTGTTTAAGATGTTAATTGGATTTGATAGAAAGTCTTTCCTCTGGTGGGGGAATCAAGAATCTTAAAATGAGAGCCAGGCCATTTAAGAGTGAAATCAGGCAGCGTTTCTTAACACAAAGGGGAGTGGAAATCTGGAACTCCCTCCCCCCAAAAAAAGCAGTGGATGCTGGGGGTCAATTGGAGATTTGAAGACCGAGATCGATGGATTTTTGTTGGGTGAGGGGATCGAGGGATACGGAGCAAAGGCGGGTAAATGGAGTCGAGGTACGGATCAGCCATGATCCAATCGAATGGTGGAACAGGCTCGAGGGGCTGAATGGCCTCCTCCTGTTCCTAAATTCCCCGGGACCCCCAATAAATATAGACACACTCCCAGAGACCCCCTGTCGATATTGACACACTCCCCGGGTCCCCCTGTCGATATTCACACACTCCCCAGGACCCCCTGTAGATTTTGACACACTCCGAGAGACCCCCTGTCGATATTCACACACTCCACGGGACCCCCTGTTGATATTGACACACTCCCCGGGACCCGCTGTCGATATTGACACACTCCCCGGGTCCCCCTGTCGATATTGACACACTCCCCGAGACCCCCCTGTCGATATTGACACACTCCCCGGGACCCCCTGTCGATATTGACACACTCCCCGGGTCCCCCTGTCGATATTCACACACTCCCCGGGACCCCCTGTAGATTTTGACACACTCCGAGAGACCCCCTGTCGATATTCACACACTCCACGGGACCCCCTGTCGATATTGACACACTCCCCGGGACCCCCTGTCGATATTGACACACTCCGAGAGACCCCCTGTCGATATTCACACACTCCACGGGACCCCCTGTCGATATTGACACACTCCCCGGGACCCCCTGTCGATATTGACACACTCCCAGAGACCCCCTGTCGATATTGACACACTCCCCGAGACCCCCTGTCGATATTCACACACTCCCAGAGACCCCCTGTCGATATTGACACACTCCCAGAGACCCCCTGTCGATATTGACACACTCCCAGAGACCCCCTGTCGATATTCACACACTCCCCGAGACCCCCTGTCGATATTGACACACTCCCCGGGACCCCCTGTCGATATTGACACACTCCCAGAGACCCCCTGTCGATATTGACACACTCCCAGAGACCCCCTGTCGATATTGACACACTCCCAGAGACCCCCTGTCGATATTGACACACTCCCAGAGACCCCCTGTCGATATTCACACACTCCCCGAGACCCCCTGTCGATATTGACACACTCCCCGAGACCCCCCTGTCGATATTGACACACTCTCCCCGAGACCCCCTGTCGATATTCACACACTCCCCGGGACCCCCTGTCGATATTGACACACTCCCAGAGACCCCCCTGTCGATATTCACACACTCCCAGAGACCCCCTGTCGATATTGACACACTCCCAGAGACCCCCTGTCGATATTGGCACACTCCCAGAGACCCCCTGTCGATATTGACACACTCTCCCCGGGACCCCCTGTCGATATTGACACACTCCCAGAGACCCCCCTGTCGATATTCACACACTCCCAGAGACCCCCTGTCGATATTGACACACTCCCAGAGACCCCCTGTCGATATTGACACACTCTCCCCGAGACCCCCTGTCGATATTGACACACTACCCGGGACCCCCTGTCGATATTGACACACTCCCCGGGACCCCCTGTCGATATTGACACACACCCAGGGACGCCCTGTCGATATTCACACACTCCCCGGGACCCCCTGTCGATATTGACACACACCCAGGGACGCCCTGTCGATATTCACACACTCCCCGGGACCCCCTGTCGATATTGACACACTCCCAGGGACGCCCTGTCGATATTCACACACTCCCCGGGACCCCCTGTCGATATTGACACACTCCGAGAGACCCCCTGTCGATATTCACACACTCCCCGGGACCCCCTGTCGATATTGACACACTCCCAGAGACCCCCTGTCGATATTGACACACTCCCCGAGACCCCCTGTCGATATTGACACACTCCCAGAGACCCCCTGTCGATATTGACACACTCCCAGAGACCCCCTGTCGATATTCACACACTCCCCGAGACCCCCTGTCGATATTGACACACTCACCGAGACCCCCCTGTCGATATTCACACACTCCCAGAGACCCCCTGTCGATATTGACACACTCCCAGAGACCCCCTGTCGATATTGACACACTCCCAGAGACCCCCTGTCGATATTGACACACTCTCCGCGAGACCCCCTGTCGATATTGACACACTCCCCGAGACCCCCTGTCGATATTCACACACTCCCAGAGACCCCCTGTCGATACTGACACACTCCCCGAGACCCCCTGTCGATATTCACACTCTCCCTGGGACCCCCCGTCGATATTCACACATTCCCAGAGACCCCCTGTGGATATTCACACACTCCCCGAGACCCCCTGTCGATATTCACACACTCCCCGGGACCCCCTGTCGATATTCACACACTCCCCGGGACCCCCTGTCGATATTGACACACTCCCAGAGACCCCCTGTCGATATTGACACACTCCCAGAGACCCCCTGTCGATATTGACACACTCTCCCCGAGACCCCCTGTCGATATTCACACACTCCCCGAGACCCCCTGTCAATATTCACACAGTCCCCGGGTCCCCCTGTCGATATTGATACACTCCCCGGGACCCCCTGTCGATATTCACACACTCCCAGAGACCCCCTGTCGATATTGACACACTCCCAGAGACCCCCTGTCGATATTGACACACTCCCAGAGACCCCCTGTCGATATTGACACACTCCCAGAGACCCCCTGTCGATATTCACACACTCCCCGAGACCCCCTGTCGATATTGACACACTCCCCGAGACCCCCCTGTCGATATTGACACACTCTCCCCGAGACCCCCTGTCGATATTCACACACTCCCCGGGACCCCCTGTCGATATTGACACACTCCCAGAGACCCCCCTGTCGATATTCACACACTCCCAGAGACCCCCTGTCGATATTGACACACTCCCAGAGACCCCCTGTCGATATTGACACACTCTCCCCGGGACCCCCTGTCGATATTGACACACTCCCAGAGACCCCCCTGTCGATATTCACACACTCCCAGAGACCCCCTGTCGATATTGACACACTCCCAGAGACCCCCTGTCGATATTGACACACTCCCAGAGACCCCCTGTCGATATTGACACACTCTCCCCGAGACCCCCTGTCGATATTGACACACTACCCGGGACCCCCTGTCGATATTGACACACACCCAGGGACGCCCTGTCGATATTCACACACTCCCCGGGACCCCCTGTCGATATTGACACACACCCAGGGACGCCCTGTCGATATTCACACACTCCCCGGGACCCCCTGTCGATATTGACACACTCCCCGGGACCCCCTGTCGATATTGACACACTCCCAGGGACGCCCTGTCGATATTCACACACTCCCCGGGACCCCCTGTCGATATTGACACACTCCGAGAGACCCCCTGTCGATATTCACACACTCCCCGGGACCCCCTGTCGATATTGACACACTCCCAGAGACCCCCTGTCGATATTGACACACTCCCCGAGACCCCCTGTCGATATTGACACACTCCCAGAGACCCCCTGTCGATATTGACACACTCCCAGAGACCCCCTGTCGATATTCACACACTCCCCGAGACCCCCTGTCGATATTGACACACTCCCAGAGACCCCCTGTCGATATTGACACACTCCCAGAGACCCCCTGTCGATATTGACACACTCTCCGCGAGACCCCCTGTCGATATTGACACACTCCCCGAGACCCCCTGTCGATATTCACACACTCCCAGAGACCCCCTGTCGATACTGACACACTCCCCGAGACCCCCTGTCGATATTCACACTCTCCCTGGGACCCCCCGTCGATATTCACACATTCCCAGAGACCCCCTGTGGATATTGACACACTCCCCGAGACCCCCTGTCGATATTCACACACTCCCCGGGACCCCCTGTCGATATTGACACACTCCCAGAGACCCCCTGTCGATATTGACGCACTCCCAGAGACCCCCTGTCGATATTGACACACTCTCCCCGAGACCCCCTGTCGATATTCACACACTCCCCGAGACCCCCTGTCAATATTCACACACTCCCCGGGTCCCCCTGTCGATATTGACACGCTCCCCGGGACCCCCTGTCGATATTCACACACTCCCCGAGACCCCCTGTCGATATTGACACACTCCCCGGGACCCCCTGTCGATATTGACACACTCCCCGAGACCCCCTGTCGATATTGACAGACTCCCCGGGACACCCTGTCGATATTCACACACTCCACGGGTCCCCCTGTCGATATTGACACTCTCCCCGGGACCCCCTGTCGATATTCACACACTCCCCGGGACCCCCTGTAGATTTTGACACACTACCCGAGACCCCCTGTCGATATTGACACACTCCCAGAGACCCCCTGTCGATATTCACACACTCCCCGGGACCCCCTGTAGATTTTGACACACTCCCCGAGACCCCCTGTCGATATTCACACACTCCATGGGACCCCCTGTCGATATTGACACACTCCCAGGGACCCCCTGTCGATATTGACACACTCCCAGAGACCCCCTGTCGATATTGACACACTCCCAGAGACCCCCTGTCGATATTGACACACTCTCCCCGAGACCCCCTGTCGATATTCAAACACTCCCCGAGACCCCCTGTCGATATTGACACACTCCCAGAGACCCCCTGTCGATATTCACACATTCCCAGACACCCCCTGTCGATACTGACACACTCCCCGAGACCCCCTGTCGATATTCACACTCTCCCTGGGACTCCCCATCGATATTCACACATTCCCAGAGACCCCCCCGTCGATATTCACACATTCCCAGAGACCCCCTGTCGATATTCACACACTCCCAGAGACCCCCTATCGATATTCACACTCTCCCTGGGACTCCCCGTCGATATTCACACATTCCCAGTGACCCCCTGTCGATACTGACAAACTCCCCGAGACCCCCTGTCGATATTGACACACTCCCAGAGACCCCCTGTCGATATTGACACACTCCCAGAGACCCCCTGTCGATATTGACACACTCCCAGAGACCCCCTGTCGATATTCACACACTCCCAGAGACCCCCTGTCGATATTGACACACTCCCAGAGACCCCCTGTCGATATTCACACACTCCCCGAGACCCCCTGTCGATATTGACACACTCCCAGAGACCCCCTGTCGATATTCACACACTCCCAGAGATCCCCTGTCGATATTCAAACTCTCCCCAAGACCCCCTGTCGATATTGACACACTCCCCGAGACGCCCTGTTGATATTCACACACTCCCCGGGACCCCCTGTCGATATTGACACACTCCCCGAGACCCCCTGTCGATATTGACACACTCCCCGGGTCCCCCTGTCGATATTCACACACTCCCCGGGACCCCCTGTAGATTTTGACACACTCCGAGAGACCCCCTGTCGATATTCACACACTCCACGGGACCCCCTGTCGATATTGACACACTCCCCGGGACCCCCTGTCGATATTGACACACTCCGAGAGACCCCCTGTCGATATTCACACACTCCACGGGACCCCCTGGCGATATTGACACACTCCCCGGGACCCCCTGTCGATATTGACACACTCCCAGAGACCCCCTGTCGATATTGACACACTCCCCGAGACCCCCTGTCGATATTCACACACTCCCAGAGACCCCCTGTCGATATTGACACACTCCCAGAGACCCCCTGTCGATATTGACACACTCCCAGAGACCCCCTGTCGATATTCACACACTCCCCGAGACCCCCTGTCGATATTGACACACTCCCCGAGACCCCCCTGTCGATATTGACACACTCTCCCCGAGACCCCCTGTCGATATTCACACACTCCCCGGGACCCCCTGTCGATATTGACACACTCCCAGAGACCCCCCTGTCGATATTCACACACTCCCAGAGACCCCCTGTCGATATTGACACACTCCCAGAGACCCCCTGTCGATATTGACACACTCTCCGCGAGACCCCCTGTCGATATTGACACACTCCCCGAGACCCCCTGTCGATATTCACACACTCCCAGAGACCCCCTGTCGATACTGACACACTCCCCGAGACCCCCTGTCGATATTCACACTCTCCCTGGGACCCCCCGTCGATATTCACACATTCCCAGAGACCCCCTGTGGATATTGACACACTCCCCGAGACCCCCTGTCGATATTCACACACTCCCCGGGACCCCCTGTCGATATTGACACACTCCCAGAGACCCCCTGTCGATATTGACACACTCCCAGAGACCCCCTGTCGATATTGACACACTCTCCCCGAGACCCCCTGTCGATATTCACACACTCCCCGAGACCCCCTGTCAATATTCACACACTCCCCGGGTCCCCCTGTCGATATTGACACACTCCCCGGGACCCCCTGTCGATATTCACACACTCCCCGAGACCCCCTGTCGATATTGACACACTCCCCGGGACCCCCTGTCGATATTGACACACTCCCCGAGACCCCCTGTCGATATTGACAGACTCCCCGGGACACCCTGTCGATATTCACACACTCCACGGGTCCCCCTGTCGATATTGACACTCTCCCCGGGACCCCCTGTCGATATTCATACACTCCCCGGGACCCCCTGTAGATTTTGACACACTACCCGAGACCCCCTGTCGATATTGACACACTCCCAGAGACCCCCTGTCGATATTCACACACTCCCCGGGACCCCCTGTAGATTTTGACACACTCCCCGAGACCCCCTGTCGATATTCACACACTCCATGGGACCCCCTGTCGATATTGACACACTCCCCGGGACCCCCTGTCGATATTGACACACTCCCAGAGACCCCCTGTCGATATTGACACACTCCCAGAGACCCCCTGTCGATATTGACACACTCTCCCCGAGACCCCCTGTCGATATTCAAACACTCCCCGAGACCCCCTGTCGATATTGACACACTCCCAGAGACCCCCTGTCGATATTCACACATTCCCAGACACCCCCTGTCGATACTGACACACTCCCCGAGACCCCCTGTCGATATTCACACTCTCCCTGGGACTCCCCATCGATATTCACACATTCCCAGAGACCCCCCCGTCGATATTCACACATTCCCAGAGACCCCCTGTCGATATTCACACACTCCCAGAGACCCCCTATCGATATTCACACTCTCCCTGGGACTCCCCGTCGATATTCACACATTCCCAGAGACCCCCTGTCGATACTGACAAACTCCCCGAGACCCCCTGTCGATATTGACACACTCCCAGAGACCCCCTGTCGATATTGACACACTCCCAGAGACCCCCTGTCGATATTGACACACTCCCAGAGACCCCCTGTCGATATTCACACACTCCCAGAGACCCCCTGTCGATATTGACACACTCCCAGAGACCCCCTGTCGATATTCACACACTCCCAGAGATCCCCTGTCGATATTCAAACTCTCCCCAAGACCCCCTGTCGATATTGACACACTCCCCGAGACGCCCTGTTGATATTCACACACTCCCCGGGACCCCCTGTCGATATTGACACACTCCCCGAGACCCCCTGTCGATATTGACACACTCCCCGGGTCCCCCTGTCGATATTCACACACTCCCCGGGACCCCCTGTAGATTTTGACACACTCCGAGAGACCCCCTGTCGATATTCACACACTCCACGGGACCCCCTGTCGATATTGACACACTCCCCGGGACCCCCTGTCGATATTGACACACTCCGAGAGACCCCCTGTCGATATTCACACACTCCACGGGACCCCCTGGCGATATTGACACACTCCCCGGGACCCCCTGTCGATATTGACACACTCCCAGAGACCCCCTGTCGATATTGACACACTCCCCGAGACCCCCTGTCGATATTCACACACTCCCAGAGACCCCCTGTCGATATTGACACACTCCCAGAGACCCCCTGTCGATATTGACACACTCCCAGAGACCCCCTGTCGATATTCACACACTCCCCGAGACCCCCTGTCGATATTGACACACTCCCCGAGACCCCCCTGTCGATATTGACACACTCTCCCCGAGACCCCCTGTCGATATTCACACACTCCCCGGGACCCCCTGTCGATATTGACACACTCCCAGAGACCCCCTGTCGATATTGACACACTCTCCGCGAGACCCCCTGTCGATATTGACACACTCCCCGAGACCCCCTGTCGATATTCACACACTCCCAGAGACCCCCTGTCGATACTGACACACTCCCCGAGACCCCCTGTCGATATTCACACTCTCCCTGGGACCCCCCGTCGATATTCACACATTCCCAGAGACCCCCTGTCGATATTCACACACTCCCCGGGACCCCCTGTCGATATTGACACACTCCCCGAGACCCCCTGTCAATATTCACACACTCCCCGGGTCCCCCTGTCGATATTGACACACTCCCCGGGACCCCCTGTCGATATTCACACACTCCCCGAGACCCCCTGTCGATATTGACACACTCCCCGGGACCCCCTGTCGATATTGACACACTCCCCGAGACCCCCTGTCTATATTGACAGACTCCCCGGGACACCCTGTCGATATTCACACACTCCACGGGTCCCCCTGTCGATATTGACACTCTCCCCGGGACCCCCTGTCGATATTCACACACTCCCCGGGACCCCCTGTAGATTTTGACACACTACCCGAGACCCCCTGTCGATATTGACACACTCCCAGAGACCCCCTGTCGATATTCACACACTCCCCGGGACCCCCTGTAGATTTTGACACACTCCCCGAGACCCCCTGTCGATATTCACACACTCCATGGGACCCCCTGTCGATATTGACACACTCCCAGGGACCCCCTGTCGATATTGACACACTCCCAGAGACCCCCTGTCGATATTGACACACTCCCAGAGACCCCCTGTCGATATTGACACACTCTCCCCGAGACCCCCTGTCGATATTCAAACACTCCCCGAGACCCCCTGTCGATATTGACACACTCCCAGAGACCCCCTGTCGATATTCACACATTCCCAGACACCCCCTGTCGATACTGACACACTCCCCGAGACCCCCTGTCGATATTCACACTCTCCCTGGGACTCCCCATCGATATTCACACATTCCCAGAGACCCCCCCGTCGATATTCACACATTCCCAGAGACCCCCTGTCGATATTCACACACTCCCAGAGACCCCCTATCGATATTCACACTCTCCCTGGGACTCCCCGTCGATATTCACACATTCCCAGTGACCCCCTGTCGATACTGACAAACTCCCCGAGACCCCCTGTCGATATTGACACACTCCCAGAGACCCCCTGTCGATATTGACACACTCCCAGAGACCCCCTGTCGATATTGACACACTCCCAGAGACCCCCTGTCGATATTGACACACTCCCAGAGACCCCCTGTCGATATTGACACACTCCCAGAGACCCCCTGTCGATATTCACACACTCCCAGAGATCCCCTGTCGATATTCAAACTCTCCCCAAGACCCCCTGTCGATATTGACACAGTCCCCGAGACGCCCTGTTGATATTCACACACTCCCCGGGACCCCCTGTCGATATTGACACACTCCCCGAGACCCCCTGTCGATATTGACACACTCCCCGGGTCCCCCTGTCGATATTCACACACTCCCCGGGACCCCCTGTAGATTTTGACACACTCCGAGAGACCCCCTGTCGATATTCACACACTCCACGGGACCCCCTGTCGATATTGACACACTCCCCGGGACCCCCTGTCGATATTGACACACTCCGAGAGACCCCCTGTCGATATTCACACACTCCACGGGACCCCCTGGCGATATTGACACACTCCCCGGGACCCCCTGTCGATATTGACACACTCCCAGAGACCCCCTGTCGATATTGACACACTCCCCGAGACCCCCTGTCGATATTCACACACTCCCAGAGACCCCCTGTCGATATTGACACACTCCCAGAGACCCCCTGTCGATATTGACACACTCCCAGAGACCCCCTGTCGATATTCACACACTCCCCGAGACCCCCTGTCGATATTGACACACTCCCCGAGACCCCCCTGTCGATATTGACACACTCTCCCCGAGACCCCCTGTCGATATTCACACACTCCCCGGGACCCCCTGTCGATATTGACACACTCCCAGAGACCCCCCTGTCGATATTCACACACTCCCAGAGACCCCCTGTCGATATTGACACACTCCCAGAGACCCCCTGTCGATATTGACACACTCTCCGCGAGACCCCCTGTCGATATTGACACACTCCCCGAGACCCCCTGTCGATATTCACACACTCCCAGAGACCCCCTGTCGATACTGACACACTCCCCGAGACCCCCTGTCGATATTCACACTCTCCCTGGGACCCCCCGTCGATATTCACACATTCCCAGAGACCCCCTGTGGATATTGACACACTCCCCGAGACCCCCTGTCGATATTCACACACTCCCCGGGACCCCCTGTCGATATTGACACACTCCCAGAGACCCCCTGTCGATATTGACACACTCCCAGAGACCCCCTGTCGATATTGACACACTCTCCCCGAGACCCCCTGTCGATATTCACACACTCCCCGAGACCCCCTGTCAATATTCACACACTCCCCGGGTCCCCCTGTCGATATTGACACACTCCCCGGGACCCCCTGTCGATATTCACACACTCCCCGAGACCCCCTGTCGATATTGACACACTCCCCGGGACCCCCTGTCGATATTGACACACTCCCCGAGACCCCCTGTCGATATTGACAGACTCCCCGGGACACCCTGTCGATATTCACACACTCCACGGGTCCCCCTGTCGATATTGACACTCTCCCCGGGACCCCCTGTCGATATTCACACACTCCCCGGGACCCCCTGTAGATTTTGACACACTACCCGAGACCCCCTGTCGATATTGACACACTCCCAGAGACCCCCTGTCGATATTCACACACTCCCCGGGACCCCCTGTAGATTTTGACACACTCCCCGAGACCCCCTGTCGATATTCACACACTCCATGGGACCCCCTGTCGATATTGACACACTCCCCGGGACCCCCTGTCGATATTGACACACTCCCAGAGACCCCCTGTCGATATTGACACACTCCCAGAGACCCCCTGTCGATATTGACACACTCTCCCCGAGACCCCCTGTCGATATTCAAACACTCCCCGAGACCCCCTGTCGATATTGACACACTCCCAGAGACCCCCTGTCGATATTCACACATTCCCAGACACCCCCTGTCGATACTGACACACTCCCCGAGACCCCCTGTCGATATTCACACTCTCCCTGGGACTCCCCATCGATATTCACACATTCCCAGAGACCCCCCCGTCGATATTCACACATTCCCAGAGACCCCCTGTCGATATTCACACACTCCCAGAGACCCCCTATCGATATTCACACTCTCCCTGGGACTCCCCGTCGATATTCACACATTCCCAGAGACCCCCTGTCGATACTGACAAACTCCCCGAGTACCCCTGTCGATATTGACACACTCCCAGAGACCCCCTGTCGATATTGACACACTCCCAGAGACCCCCTGTCGATATTGACACACTCCCAGAGACCCCCTGTCGATATTCACACACTCCCAGAGACCCCCTGTCGATATTGACACACTCCCAGAGACCCCCTGTCGATATTCACACACTCCCAGAGATCCCCTGTCGATATTCAAACTCTCCCCAAGACCCCCTGTCGATATTGACACACTCCCCGAGACGCCCTGTTGATATTCACACACTCCCCGGGACCCCCTGTCGATATTGACACACTCCCCGAGACCCCCTGTCGATATTGACACACTCCCCGGGTCCCCCTGTCGATATTCACACACTCCCCGGGACCCCCTGTAGATTTTGACACACTCCGAGAGACCCCCTGTCGATATTCACACACTCCACGGGACCCCCTGTCGATATTGACACACTCCCCGGGACCCCCTGTCGATATTGACACACTCCGAGAGACCCCCTGTCGATATTCACACACTCCACGGGACCCCCTGTCGATATTGACACACTCCCCGGGACCCCCTGTCGATATTGACACACTCCCAGAGACCCCCTGTCGATATTGACACACTCCCCGAGACCCCCTGTCGATATTCACACACTCCCAGAGAACCCCTGTCGATATTGACACACTCCCAGAGACCCCCTGTCGATATTGACACACTCCCAGAGACCCCCTGTCGATATTGACACACTCCCCGAGACCCCCCTGTCGATATTGACACACTCTCCCCGAGACCCCCTGTCGATATTCACACACTCCCCGGGACCCCCTGTCGATATTGACACACTCCCAGAGACCCCCCTGTCGATATTCACACACTCCCAGAGACCCCCTGTCGATATTGACACACTCCCAGAGACCCCCTGTCGATATTGACACACTCCCAGAGACCCCCTGTCGATATTGACACACTCTCCCCGGGACCCCCTGTCGATATTGACACACTCCCAGAGACCCCCCTGTCGATATTCACACACTCCCAGAGACCCCCTGTCGATATTGACACACTCCCAGAGACCCCCTGTCGATATTGACACACTCTCCCCGAGACCCCCTGTCGATATTGACACACTACCCGGGACCCCTGTCGATATTGACACACTCCCCGGGACCCCCTGTCGATATTGACACACACCCAGGGACGCCCTGTCGATATTCACACACTCCCCGGGACCCCCTGTCGATATTGACACACACCCAGGGACGCCCTGTCGATATTCACACACTCCCCGGGACCCCCTGTCGATATTGACACACTCCCCGGGACCCCCTGTCGATATTGACACACTCCCAGGGACGCCCTGTCGATATTCACACACTCCCCGGGACCCCCTGTCGATATTGACACACTCCGAGAGACCCCCTGTCGATATTCACACACTCCCCGGGACCCCCTGTCGATATTGACACACTCCCAGAGACCCCCTGTCGATATTGACACACTCCCCGAGACCCCCTGTCGATATTGACACACTCCCAGAGACCCCCTGTCGATATTGACACACTCCCAGAGACCCCCTGTCGATATTGACACACTCTCCGCGAGACCCCCTGTCGATATTGACACACTCCCAGAGACCCCCTGTCGATATTGACACACTCCCCGGGACCCCCTGTCGATATTGACACACTCCCAGAGACCCCCTGTCGATATTCACACACTCCCAGAGACCCCCTGTCGATACTGACACACTCCCCGAGACCCCCTGTCGATATTCACACTCTCCCTGGGACCCCCCGTCGATATTCACACATTCCCAGAGACCCCCTGTGGATATTCACACACTCCCCGAGACCCCCTGTCGATATTCACACACTCCCCGGGACCCCCTGTCGATATTCACACACTCCCCGGGACCCCCTGTCGATATTGACACACTCCCAGAGACCCCCTGTCGATATTGACACACTCCCAGAGACCCCCTGTCGATATTGACACACTCTCCCCGAGACCCCCTGTCGATATTCACACACTCCCCGAGACCCCCTGTCAATATTCACACAGTCCCCGGGTCCCCCTGTCGATATTGACACACTCCCCGGGACCCCCTGTCGATATTCACACACTCCCAGAGACCCCCTGTCGATATTGACACACTCCCAGAGACCCCCTGTCGATATTGACACACTCCCAGAGACCCCCTGTCGATATTGACACACTCCCAGAGACCCCCTGTCGATATTCACACACTCCCCGAGACCCCCTGTCGATATTGACACACTCCCCGAGACCCCCCTGTCGATATTGACACACTCTCCCCGAGACCCCCTGTCGATATTCACACACTCCCCGGGACCCCCTGTCGATATTGACACACTCCCAGAGACCCCCCTGTCGATATTCACACACTCCCAGAGACCCCCTGTCGATATTGACACACTCCCAGAGACCCCCTGTCGATATTGACACACTCCCAGAGACCCCCTGTCGATATTGACACACTCTCCCCGGGACCCCCTGTCGATATTGACACACTCCCAGAGACCCCCCTGTCGATATTCACACACTCCCAGAGACCCCCTGTCGATATTGACACACTCCCAGAGACCCCCTGTCGATATTGACACACTCCCAGAGACCCCCTGTCGATATTGACACACTCTCCCCGAGACCCCCTGTCGATATTGACACACTACCCGGGACCCCCTGTCGATATTGACACACACCCAGGGACGCCCTGTCGATATTCACACACTCCCCGGGACCCCCTGTCGATATTGACACACACCCAGGGACGCCCTGTCGATATTCACACACTCCCCGGGACCCCCTGTCGATATTGACACACTCCCCGGGACCCCCTGTCGATATTGACACACTCCCCGGGACCCCCTGTCGATATTGACACACTCCCAGGGACGCCCTGTCGATATTCACACACTCCCCGGGACCCCCTGTCGATATTGACACACTCCGAGAGACCCCCTGTCGATATTCACACACTCCCCGGGACCCCCTGTCGATATTGACACACTCCCAGAGACCCCCTGTCGATATTGACACACTCCCCGAGACCCCCTGTCGATATTGACACACTCACCGAGACCCCCCTGTCGATATTGACACACTCCCAGAGACCCCCTGTCGATATTGACACACTCCCAGAGACCCCCTGTCGATATTGACACACTCCCAGAGACCCCCTGTCGATATTGACACACTCTCCGCGAGACCCCCTGTCGATATTGACACACTCCCCGAGACCCCCTGTCGATATTCACACATTCCCAGAGACCCCCTGTCGATACTGACACACTCCCCGAGACCCCCTGTCGATATTCACACTCTCCCTGGGACCCCCCGTCGATATTCACACATTCCCAGAGACCCCCTGTGGATATTCACACACTCCCCGAGACCCCCTGTCGATATTCACACACTCCCCGGGACCCCCTGTCGATATTCACACACTCCCCGGGACCCCCTGTCGATATTGACACACTCCCAGAGACCCCCTGTCGATATTGACACACTCCCAGAGACCCCCTGTCGATATTGACACACTCTCCCCGAGACCCCCTGTCGATATTCACACACTCCCCGAGACCCCCTGTCAATATTCACACTCTCCCCGGGTCCCCCTGTCGATATTGACACACTCCCCGGGACCCCCTGTCGATATTCACACACTCCCCGAGACACCCTGTCGATATTGACACACTCCCCGGGACCCCCTGTCGATATTGACACACTCCCCGAGACCCCCTGTCGATATTGACAGACTCCCCGGGACACCCTGTCGATATTCACACACTCCACGGGTCCCCCTGTCGATATTGACACTCTCCCCGGGACCCCCTGTCGATATTCACACACTCCCCGGGACCCCCTGTAGATTTTGACACACTACCCGAGACCCCCTGTCGATATTGACACACTCCCAGAGACCCCCTGTCGATATTCACACACTCCCCGGGACCCCCTGTAGATTTTGACACACTCCCCGAGACCCCCTGTCGATATTCACACACTCCATGGGACCCCCTGTCGATATTGACACATTCCCAGAGACCCCCTGTTGATATTGACACACTCCCCGAGACCCCCTGTTGATATTGACACACTCTCCCAGAGACGCCCTGTCGATATTCACACACTCCCCGGGACCCCCTGTCGATATTGACACACTCCCCGGGACCCCCTGTCGATATTGACACACTCCCAGAGACCCCCTGTCGATATTGACACACTCCCAGAGACCCCCTGTCGATATTCACACATTCCCAGACACCCCCTGTCGATACTGACAAACTCCCCGAGAACCCCTGTCGATATTCACACTCTCCCTGGGTCTCCCCATCGATATTCACACATTCCCAGAGACCCCCCCGTCGATATTCACACATTCCCAGAGACCCCCTGTCGATATTCACACACTCCCAGAGACCCCCTATCGATATTCACACTCTCCCTGGGACTCCCCGTCGATATTCACACATTCCCAGAGACCCCCTGTCGATACTGACAAACTCCCCGAGACCCCCTGTCGATATTGACACACTCCCAGAGACCCCCTGTCGATATTGACACACTCCCAGAGACCCCCTGTCGATATTGACACACTCCCAGAGACCCCCTGTCGATATTGACACACTCCCAGAGACCCCCTGTCGATATTGACACACTCCCAGAGACCCCCTGTCGATATTGACACACTCCCAGAGACCCCCTGTCGATATTGACACACTCCCAGAGACCCCCTGTCGATATTCACACATTCCCAGACACCCCCTGTCGATACTGACACACTCCCCGAGACCCCCTGTCGATATTCACACTCTCCCTGGGACTCCCCATCGATATTCACACATTCCCAGAGACCCCCTGTGGATATTCACACACTCCCCGAGACCCCCTGTCGATATTCACACACTCCCCGGGACCCCCTGTCGATATTCACACACTCCCCGGGACCCCCTGTCGATATTGACACACTCCCAGAGACCCCCTGTCGATATTGACACACTCCCAGAGACCCCCTGTCGATATTGACACACTCTCCCCGAGACCCCCTGTCGATATTCACACACTCCCCGAGACCCCCTGTCAATATTCACACTCTCCCCGGGTCCCCCTGTCGATATTGACACACTCCCCGGGACCCCCTGTCGATATTCACACACTCCCCGAGACCCCCTGTCGATATTGACACACTCCCCGGGACCCCCTGTCGATATTGACACACTCCCCGAGACCCCCTGTCGATATTCACACACTCCCCGGGACACCCTGTCGATATTCACACACTCCACGGGTCCCCCTGTCGATATTGACACTCTCCCCGGGACCCCCTGTCGATATTCACACACTCCCCGGGACCCCCTGTAGATTTTGACACACTACCCGAGACCCCCTGTCGATATTGACACACTCCCAGAGACCCCCTGTCGATATTCACACACTCCCCGGGACCCCCTGTAGATTTTGACACACTCCCCGAGACCCCCTGTCGATATTCACACACTCCATGGGACCCCCTGTCGATATTGACACATTCCCAGAGACCCCCTGTTGATATTGACACACTCCCCGAGACCCCCTGTTGATATTGACACACTCTCCCAGAGACGCCCTGTCGATATTCACACACTCCCCGGGACCCCCTGTCGATATTGACACACTCCCCGGGACCCCCTGTCGATATTGACACACTCCCAGAGACCCCCTGTCGATATTGACACACTCCCAGAGACCCCCTGTCGATATTCACACATTCCCAGACACCCCCTGTCGATACTGACACACTCCCCGAGACCCCCTGTCGATATTCACACTCTCCCTGGGACTCCCCATCGATATTCACACATTCCCAGAGACCCCCCCGTCGATATTCACACATTCCCAGAGACCCCCTGTCGATATTCACACACTCCCAGAGACCCCCTATCGATATTCACACTCTCCCTGGGACTCCCCGTCGATATTCACACATTCCCAGAGACCCCCTGTCGATACTGACAAACTCCCCGAGACCCCCTGTCGATATTGACACACTCCCAGAGACCCCCTGTCGATATTGACACACTCCCAGAGACCCCCTGTCGATATTGACACACTCCCAGAGACCCCCTGTCGATATTGACACACTCCCAGAGACCCCCTGTCGATATTGACACACTCCCAGAGACCCCCTGTCGATATTGACACACTCCCAGAGACCCCCTGTCGATATTCACACACTCCCAGAGATCCCCTGTCGATATTCACACTCTCCCTGGGACCCCCCGTCGATATTCACACATTCCCAGAGACCCCCTGTCGATATTCACACACTCCCAGAGACCCCCTGTCGATATTGACACAATCCCTGGGACCCCCTGTCGATATTGACACACTCCCCGAGAACCCCTGTCGAGATTGACACACTCCCCGAGACCCCCCTGTCGATATTCACACACTTCCTGGGACCCCATGTCGATATTGACACACTCTCCCCGAGACCCCCTGTCGATATTCACACTCTCCCCGAGACCCCCTGTCGATATTGACACACTCTCCCCGAGACCCCCTGTCGATATTGACACACTCCACGGGACCCCCTGTCGATATTCACACACTCCCCGGGACCCCCTGTCGATATTCACACTCTCCCCAGGACCCCCTGTCGATATTCACACACTCCCAGAGACCCCCTGTCGATATTGACACACTCCCCGGGACCCCCTGTCGATATTGACACAGTCCCTGGGACCCCCTGTCGATATTGACACACTCCCCAGGACCCCCTGTCGATATTCACACACTCCCCGAGACCCCCTGTCGATATTGACACACTCCCCGAGACCCCCTGTCGATATTGACACACTCCCCGGGACCCCCTGTCGATATTGACACACTCCCAAAGACCCCATGTCGATATTGACACACTCCCCGGGACCCCCTGTCGATATTCACACACTCCCCGGGACCCCCTGTCGATATTGACACACTCCCCGGGACCCCCTGTCGATATTCACACACTCCCCGAGACCCCCTGTCGATATTGACACACTCCCCGAGACCCCCTGTTGATATTCACACACTCCCCGGGACCCCCTGTCGATATTGTCACACTCCACGAGACCCCCTGTCGATATTGACACACACCCAGATACCCCCTGTCGATATTGACACTCTCCCCGAGACCCCCTGTCGATATTGACACTCTCCCAGAGACCCCCTGTCGATATTGACACACTCTCCCAGAGACCCCCTGTCGATATTGACACTCTCCCCGAGATCCCCTGTCGATATTGACACACTTCCGGGACCCCCTGACGATATTGACACACTCCACGGGACCCCCTGTCGATATTCACACACTCCCCGAGACCCCCTGTCGATATTGACACACTCCCCGAGACCCCCTGTCGATATTGACACACTCCACGGGACCCCCTTTCGATATTGACACACTCCCCGAGACCCCCTGTCGATATTCACACACTCCCCGGGACACCCTGTCGATATTGACACACTCCCCGGGACCCCCTGTCGATATTCACACACTCCCCTGGACCCCCCTGTCGATATTGACACACTCCCCGGGACCCCCTGTCGATATTGACACACTCCCCGGGACCCCCTGTCGATATTGACACTCTCCCCGGGACCCCCTGTCGATATTCACACACTCCCAGAGACCCCCTGTCGATATTGACACACTCCCCGGGACCCCCTGTCGATATTGACACAGTCCCTGGGACCCCCTGTCGATATTGACACACTCCCTGGGACCCCCTGTCGATATTCACACACTCCCCAAGACCCCCTGTCGATATTCACACACTCCCTGGGACCCCCTGTCGATATTCACACACTCTCCCCGGGACCCCCTGTCGATATTGACAAACTCCCCGGGAGCCACTGTCGATATTGACACACTCCCAGAGACCCCCTGTCGATATTGACACACTCCCCGGGACCCCCTGTCGATATTCACACACTCCCCGGGACCCCCTGTCGATATTGACACACTCCCCGGGACCCCCTGTCGATATTCAAACTCTCCCCAAGACCCCCTGTCGATATTGACACACTCCCCGAGACCCCCTGTTGATATTCACACACTCCCCGGGACCCCCTGTCGATATTGACACACCCCCCGAGACCCCCTGTCGATATTGACACACTCCCAGGGACCCCCTGTCGATATTCACACACTCCCCGGGACCCCCTGTCGATATTGACACACTCCCCGAGACCCCCTGTCGATATTGACACACACCCAGATACCCCCTGTCGATATTGACACTCTCCCCGAGACCCCCTGTCGATATTGACACTCTCCCAGAGACCCCCTGTCGATATTGACACTCTCCCCGAGACCCCCTGTCGATATTGACACACTTCCCGGGACCCCCTGTCGATATTGACACACTCCACGGGACCCCCTGTCGATATTCACACACTCCCCGAGACCCCCTGTCGATATTGACACACTCCCCGAGACCCCCTGTCGATATTGACACACTCCACGGGACCCCCTGTCGATATTGACACACTCCCCGAGACCCCCTGTCGATATTCACACACTCCCCGGGACACCCTGTCGATATTGACACACTCCCCGGGACCCCCTGTCGATATTCACACACTCCCCGGGACCCCCCTGTCGATATTGACACACTCCCCGGGACCCCCTGTCGATATTGACACACTCCCCGGGACCCCCTGTCGATATTGACACTCTCCCCGGGACCCCCTGTCGATATTCACACACTCCCAGAGACCCCCTGTCGATATTGACACACTCCCCGGGACCCCCTGTCGATATTGACACAGTCCCTGGGACCCCCTGTCGATATTGACACACTCCCCGGGACCCCCTGTCGATATTCACACACTCCCCGAGACCCCCTGTCGATATTCACACACTCCCTGGGACCCCCTGTCGATATTCACACACTCTCCCCGGGACCCCCTGTCGATATTGACAAACTCCCCGGGAGCCACTGTCGATATTGACACACTCCCAGAGACCCCCTGTCGATATTGACACACTCCCCGGGACCCCCTGTCGATATTCACACACTCCCCGGGACCCCCTGTTGATATTCACACTCTCCCCGGGACCCCCTGTCGATATTGACACACTCCCCGAGACCCCCTGTCGATATTGACACACTCCCAGGGACCCCCTGTCGATATTCACACACTCCCCGAGACCCCCTGTCGATATTGACACACTCCCAGAGACCCCCTGTCGATATTCACACACTCCCCGGGACCCCCTGTCGATATTGACACACTCCCCGAGACCCCCTGTCGATATTGACACACTCCCTGGGACCCCCTGTCGATATTCACACACTCCCTGGGACCCCCTGTCGATATTGACACTCTCCCCGGGACCCCCTGTCGATATTGACACACTCCACGGGACCCCCTGTCGATATTGACACACTCCCCGAGACCCCCCTGTCGATATTGACACTCTCCCCGGGACCCCCCTGTCGAAATTGACACACTCCCTGGGACCCCCTGTCGATATTCACACTCTCCCCGAGACCCCCTTCGATATTGACACACTCCCCGGGACCCCCTGTCGATATTGACACACTCCCAGAGACCCCCTGTCGATATTGACACACTCCCCGAGACCCCCTGTCGATATTGACACACTCCCAGAGACCCCCTGTCGATATTGACACACTCTCCCCGAGACCCCCTGTCGATATTCACACACTCCCCGAGACCCCCTGTCAATATTCACACTCTCCCCGGGTCCCCCTGTCGATATTGACACACTCCCCGGGACCCCCTGTCGATATTCACACACTCCCCGAGACCCCCTGTCGATATTGACACACTCCCCGGGACCCCCTGTCGATATTGACACACTCCCCGAGACCCCCTGTCGATATTCACACACTCCCCGGGACACCCTGTCGATATTCACACACTCCACGGGTCCCCCTGTCGATATTGACACTCTCCCCGGGACCCCCTGTCGATATTCACACACTCCCCGGGACCCCCTGTAGATTTTGACACACTACCCGAGACCCCCTGTCGATATTGACACACTCCCAGAGACCCCCTGTCGATATTCACACACTCCCCGGGACCCCCTGTAGATTTTGACACACTCCCCGAGACCCCCTGTCGATATTCACACACTCCATGGGACCCCCTGTCGATATTGACACATTCCCAGAGACCCCCTGTTGATATTGACACACTCCCCGAGACCCCCTGTTGATATTGACACACTCTCCCAGAGACGCCCTGTCGATATTCACACACTCCCCGGGACCCCCTGTCGATATTGACACACTCCCCGGGACCCCCTGTCGATATTGACACACTCCCAGAGACCCCCTGTCGATATTGACACACTCCCAGAGACCCCCTGTCGATATTCACACATTCCCAGACACCCCCTGTCGATACTGACACACTCCCCGAGACCCCCTGTCGATATTCACACTCTCCCTGGGACTCCCCATCGATATTCACACATTCCCAGAGACCCCCCCGTCGATATTCACACATTCCCAGAGACCCCCTGTCGATATTCACACACTCCCAGAGACCCCCTATCGATATTCACACTCTCCCTGGGACTCTCCGTCGATATTCACACATTCCCAGAGACCCCCTGTCGATACTGACAAACTCCCCGAGACCCCCTGTCGATATTGACACACTCCCCGAGACCCCCTGTCGATATTCACACTCTCCCTGGGACCCCCCGTCGATATTCACACATTCCCAGAGACCCCCTGTCGATATTCACACACTCCCAGAGACCCCCTGTCGATATTGACACAATCCCTGGGACCCCCTGTCGATATTGACACACTCCCCGAGAACCCCTGTCGAGATTGACACACTCCCCGAGACCCCCCTGTCGATATTCACACACTTCCTGGGACCCCATGTCGATATTGACACACTCTCCCCGAGACCCCCTGTCGATATTCACACTCTCCCCGAGACCCCCTGTCGATATTGACACACTCTCCCCGAGACCCCCTGTCGATATTGACACACTCCACGGGACCCCCTGTCGATATTCACACACTCCCCGGGACCCCCTGTCGATATTCACACTCTCCCCAGGACCCCCTGTCGATATTCACACACTCCCAGAGACCCCCTGTCGATATTGACACACTCCCCGGGACCCCCTGTCGATATTGACACAGTCCCTGGGACCCCCTGTCGATATTGACACACTCCCCAGGACCCCCTGTCGATATTCACACACTCCCCGAGACCCCCTGTCGATATTGACACTCTCCCCGAGACCCCCTGTCGATATTGACACACTCCCCGGGACCCCCTGTCGATATTGACACACTCCCAAAGACCCCATGTCGATATTGACACACTCCCCGGGACCCCCTGTCGATATTCACACACTCCGCGGGACCCCCTGTCGATATTGACACACTCCCCGGGACCCCCTGTCGATATTCACACACTCCCCGAGACCCCCTGTCGATATTGACACACTCCCCGAGACCCCCTGTTGATATTCACACACTCCCCGGGACCCCCTGTCGATATTGTCACACTCCACGAGACCCCCTGTCGATATTGACACACACCCAGATACCCCCTGTCGATATTGACACTCTCCCCGAGACCCCCTGTCGATATTGACACTCTCCCAGAGACCCCCTGTCGATATTGACACACTCTCCCAGAGACCCCCTGTCGATATTGACACTCTCCCCGAGATCCCCTGTCGATATTGACACACTCCACGGGACCCCCTGTCGATATTCACACACTCCCCGAGACCCCCTGTCGATATTGACACACTCCCCGAGACCCCCTGTCGATATTGACACACTCCACGGGACCCCCTTTCGATATTGACACACTCCCCGAGACCACCTGTCGATATTCACACACTCCCCGGGACACCCTGTCGATATTGACACACTCCCCGGGACCCCCTGTCGATATTCACACACTCCCCTGGACCCCCCTGTCGATATTGACACACTCCCCGGGACCCCCTGTCGATATTGACACACTCCCCGGGACCCCCTGTCGATATTGACACTCTCCCCGGGACCCCCTGTCGATATTCACACACTCCCAGAGACCCCCTGTCGATATTGACACACTCCCCGGGACCCCCTGTCGATATTGACACAGTCCCTGGGACCCCCTGTCGATATTGACACACTCCCTGGGACCCCCTGTCGATATTCACACACTCCCCGAGACCCCCTGTCGATATTCACACACTCCCTGGGACCCCCTGTCGATATTCACACACTCTCCCCGGGACCCCCTGTCGATATTGACAAACTCCCCGGGAGCCACTGTCGATATTGACACACTCCCAGAGACCCCCTGTCGATATTGACACACTCCCCGGGACCCCCTGTCGATATTCACACACTCCCCGGGACCCCCTGTCGATATTGACACACTCCCCGGGACCCCCTGTCGATATTCAAACTCTCCCCAAGACCCCCTGTCGATATTGACACACTCCCCGAGACCCCCTGTTGATATTCACACACTCCCCGGGACCCCCTGTCGATATTGACACACCCCCCGAGACCCCCTGTCGATATTGACACACTCCCAGGGACCCCCTGTCGATATTCACACACTCCCCGGGACCCCCTGTCGATATTGACACACTCCCCGAGACCCCCTGTCGATATTGACACACACCCAGATTCCCCCTGTCGATATTGACACTCTCCCCGAGACCCCCTGTCGATATTGACACTCTCCCAGAGACCCCCTGTCGATATTGACACTCTCCCCGAGACCCCCTGTCGATATTGACACACTTCCCGGGACCCCCTGTCGATATTGACACACTCCACGGGACCCCCTGTCGATATTCACACACTCCCCGAGACCCCCTGTCGATATTGACACACTCCCCGAGACCCCCTGTCGATATTGACACACTCCACGGGACCCCCTGTCGATATTGACACACTCCCCGAGACCCCCTGTCGATATTCACACACTCCCCGGGACACCCTGTCGATATTGACACACTCCCCGGGACCCCCTGTCGATATTCACACACTCCCCGGGACCCCCCTGTCGATATTGACACACTCCCCGGGACCCCCTGTCGATATTGACACACTCCCCGGGACCCCCTGTCGATATTGACACTCTCCCCGGGACCCCCTGTCGATATTCACACACTCCGAGAGACCCCCTGTCGATATTGACACACTCCCCGGGACCCCCTGTCGATATTGACACAGTCCCTGGGACCCCCTGTCGATATTGACACACTCCCCGGGACCCCCTGTCGATATTCACACACTCCCCGAGACCCCCTGTCGATATTCACACACTCCCTGGGACCCCCTGTCGATATTCACACACTCTCCCCGGGACCCCCTGTCGATATTGACAAACTCCCCGGGAGCCACTGTCGATATTGACACACTCCCAGAGACCCCCTGTCGATATTGACACACTCCCCGGGACCCCCTGTCGATATTCACACACTCCCCGGGACCCCCTGTCGATATTGACACACTCCCCGGGACCCCCTGTCGATATTCAAACTCTCCCCAAGACCCCCTGTCGATATTGACACACTCCCCGAGACCCCCTGTTGATATTCACACTCTCCCCGGGACCCCCTGTCGATATTGACACACTCCCCGAGACCCCCTGTCGATATTGACACACTCCCAGGGACCCCCTGTCGATATTCACACACTCCCCGAGACCCCCTGTCGATATTGACACACTCCCAGAGACCCCCTGTCGATATTCACACACTCCCCGGGACCCCCTGTCGATATTGACACACTCCCCGAGACCCCCTGTCGATATTGACACACTCCCTGGGACCCCCTGTCGATATTCACACACTCCCTGGGACCCCCTGTCGATATTGACACTCTCCCCGGGACCCCCTGTCGATATTGACACACTCCACGGGACCCCCTGTCGATATTGACACACTCCCCGAGACCCCCCTGTCGATATTGACACTCTCCCCGGGACCCCCCTGTCGAAATTGACACACTCCCTGGGACCCCCTGTCGATATTCACACTCTCCCCGAGACCCCCTTCGATATTGACACACTCCCCGGGACCCCCTGTCGATATTGACACACTCCCAGAGACCCCCTGTCGATATTGACACACTCCCCGAGACCCCCTGTCGATATTGACACACTCCCAGAGACCCCCTGTCGATATTCACACTCTCCCCGAGACCCCCTGTCGATATTGACACACTCCCCGGGACCCCCTGTCGATATTCAAACTCTCCCCGAGACCCCCTGTCGATATTGACACACTCCCCGAGACCCCCTGTTGATATTCACACACTCCCCGGGACCCCCTGTCGATATTGACACACTCCCGGAGACCCCCTGTCGATATTGACACACTCCCAGTGACCCCCTGTCGATATTGACACACTCCCCGAGACCCCCTGTCGATATTGACACACTCCCCGGGACACCCTGTCGATATTCACACACTCCCTGGGACCCCCTGTCGATATTCACACACTCCCCGTGACCCCCTGTCGATATTGACACTCTCCCCGGGACCCCATGTCGATATTGACACACTCCCCGAGACCCCCCTGTCGATATTGACACTCTCCCCAGGACCCCCTGTCGATATTGACACACTCCACGGGACCCCCTGTCGATATTGACACACTCCCCGAGACCCCCCTGTCGATATTGACACTCTCCCCGGGACCCCCCTGTCGAAATTGACACACTCCCCGAGACCCCCTGTCGATATTGACACTCTCCCCGGGACCCCCCTGTGGATATTGACACACATCCCGGGACCCCCTGTCGATATTGACACTCTCCCCGGGACCCCCCTGTTGATATTAACACACTCCCCGAGACCCCCTGTCGATATTGACACACTCCCTGGGACCCCCTGTCAATATTCACACTCTCCCCGAGACCCCCTTCGATATTGACACACTCCCCGAGACCCCCTGTCGATATTGACACACTCCCTGGGACCCCCTGTCGATATTCACACTCTCCCCGAGACCCCCTTCGATATTCACACTCTCCCCGAGACCCCCTGTCGATATTGACACACTCCCAGAGACCCCCTGTCGATATTGACACACTCCCCGAGACCCCCTGTCGATATTCACACTCCCCGAGACCCCCCTGTCGATATTCACACACTCCCCGAGACCCCCCTGTCGATATTGACACACTCCCAGAGACCCCCTGTCGATATTCACACTCTCCCCGAGACCCCCTGTCGATATTGACACACTCCCTGGGACCCCCCTGTCGATATTGACACACTCCCCGAGACCCCCTGTCGATATTCACACACTCCCCGAGACCCCCTGTCGATATTCACACACTCCCTGGGACCCCCTGTCGATATTGACACACTCCCAGAGACCCCCTGTCGATATTGACACAGTCCCTGGGACCCCCTGTCGATATTGACACACTCCACGGGACCCCCTGTCGATATTGACACACTCCCTGGGACCCCCTATCGATATTCACACACTCCCAGAGACCCCCTGTCGATACTGACACAGTCCCTGGGACCCCCTGTCGATATTGACACACTCCCCGGGACCCCCTGTCGATATTGACACACTCCCCGGGACCCCCTGTCGATATTCACACACTCCCAGAGACCCCCTGTCGATATTGACACACTCCCCGGGACCCCCTGTCGATATTGACACAGTCCCTGGGACCCCCTGTCGATATTGACACACTCCCCGGGACCCCCTGTCGATATTCACACACTCCCCGGGACCCCCTGTCGATATTCACACACTCCCCGAGACCCCCTGTCGATATTGACACACTCCCCGGGACCCCCTGTCGATATTGACACACTCCCCGGGACCCCCTGTCGATATTGACACACTCCCCGAGACCCCCTGTCGATATTGACACACTCCCCGGGACCCCCTGTCGATATTGACACACTCCCCGGGACCCCCTGTCGATATTCACACACTCCCCGAGACCCCCTGTCGATATTGACACACTCCCCGGGACCCCCTGTCGATATTGACACACTCCCCGGGACCCCCTGTCGATATTCACACACTCCCCGAGACCCCCTGTCGATATTGACACACTCCCCGGGACCCCCTGTCGATATTGACACACTCCCCGAGACCCCCTGTCGATATTCACACACTCCCTGGGACCCCCTGTCGATATTAACACACTCCCCGAAACCCCCTGTCGATATTGACACACACTCCCCGAGACCCCCTGTGGATATTCACACACTCCCGGGACCCCCTGTTGATATTCACACTCTCCCCGGGACCCCCTGTGGATATTGACACTCTCCCCGGGACCCCCCTGTGGATATTCACACACTCCCCGAGACCCCCTGTCGATATTGATACACTCCCCGAGACCCCCTGTCGATATTCACACACTCCCCGAGACCCCCTGTCGATATTGACACTCTCCCCGAGACCCCCTGTCGATAGTCACACTCTCCCCGGGACCCCCTGTCGATATTCACACACTCCCAGAGACCCCCTGTCGATAGTCACACTCTCCCCGAGACCCCCTGTCGATAGTCACACTCTCCCCGAGACCCCCTGTCGATAGTCACACTCTCCCCGAGACCCCCTGTCGATAGTCACACTCTCCCCGGGACCCCCTGTCGATATTCACACACTCCCAGAGACCCCCTGTCGATAGTCACACTCTCCCCGAGACCCCCTGTCGATAGTCACACTCTCCCCGAGACCCCCTGTCGATAGTCACACTCTCCCCGGGACCCCCTGTCGATAGTGACACACTCCCCGAGACCCCCTGTCGATATTGACACACTCCCAGGGACCCCCTGTCGATATTCACACACTCCCCGGGACCCCCTGTCGATATTGACACACTCCCCGGGACCCCCTGTCGATATTCAAACTCTCCCCGGGACCCCCTGTCGATATTGACACACTCCCCGAGACCCCCTGTCGATATTGACACACTCCCAGGGACCCCCTGTCGATATTCACACACTCCCCGAGACCCCCTGTCGATATTGACACACTCCCAGAGACCCCCTGTCGATATTCACACACTCCCCGGGACCCCCTGTCGATATTGACACACTCCCCGAGACCCCCTGTCGATATTGACACACTCCCTGGGACCCCCTGTCGATATTCACACACTCCCTGGGACCCCCTGTCGATATTGACACTCTCCCCGGGACCCCCTGTCGATATTGACACACTCCACGGGACCCCCTGTCGATATTGACACACTCCCCGAGACCCCCCTGTCGATATTGACACTCTCCCCGGGACCCCCCTGTCGAAATTGACACACTCCCTGGGACCCCCTGTCGATATTCACACTCTCCCCGAGACCCCCTTCGATATTGACACACTCCCCGGGACCCCCTGTCGATATTGACACACTCCCAGAGACCCCCTGTCGATATTGACACACTCCCCGAGACCCCCTGTCGATATTGACACACTCCCAGAGACCCCCTGTCGATATTCACACTCTCCCCGAGACCCCCTGTCGATATTGACACACTCCCCGGGACCCCCTGTCGATATTCAAACTCTCCCCGAGACCCCCTGTCGATATTGACACACTCCCCGAGACCCCCTGTTGATATTCACACACTCCCCGGGACCCCCTGTCGATATTGACACACTCCCGGAGACCCCCTGTCGATATTGACACACTCCCAGTGACCCCCTGTCGATATTGACACACTCCCCGAGACCCCCTGTCGATATTGACACACTCCCCGGGACACCCTGTCGATATTCACACACTCCCTGGGACCCCCTGTCGATATTCACACACTCCCCGTGACCCCCTGTCGATATTGACACTCTCCCCGGGACCCCCTGTCGATATTGACACTCTCCCCGGGACCCCCCTGTGGATATTGACACACATCCCGGGACCCCCTGTCGATATTGACACTCTCCCCGGGACCCCCCTGTTGATATTAACACACTCCCCGAGACCCCCTGTCGATATTGACACACTCCCTGGGACCCCCTGTCAATATTCACACTCTCCCCGAGACCCCCTTCGATATTGACACACTCCCCGAGACCCCCTGTCGATATTGACACACTCCCTGGGACCCCCTGTCGATATTCACACTCTCCCCGAGACCCCCTTCGATATTCACACTCTCCCCGAGACCCCCTGTCGATATTGACACACTCCCAGAGACCCCCTGTCGATATTGACACACTCCCCGAGACCCCCTGTCGATATTCACACTCCCCGAGACCCCCCTGTCGATATTCACACACTCCCCGAGACCCCCCTGTCGATATTGACACACTCCCAGAGACCCCCTGTCGATATTCACACTCTCCCCGAGACCCCCTGTCGATATTGACACACTCCCTGGGACCCCCCTGTCGATATTGACACACTCCCCGAGACCCCCTGTCGATATTCACACACTCCCCGAGACCCCCTGTCGATATTCACACACTCCCTGGGACCCCCTGTCGATATTGACACACTCCCAGAGACCCCCTGTCGATATTGACACAGTCCCCGGGACCCCCTGTCGATATTGACACACTCCACGGGACCCCCTGTCGATATTGACACACTCCCTGGGACCCCCTATCGATATTCACACACTCCCGGAGACCCCCTGTCGATACTGACACAGTCCCTGGGACCCCCTGTCGATATTGACACACTCCCCGGGACCCCCTGTCGATATTGACACACTCCCCGGGACCCCCTGTCGATATTCACACACTCCCAGAGACCCCCTGTCGATATTGACACACTCCCCGGGACCCCCTGTCGATATTGACACAGTCCCTGGGACCCCCTGTCGATATTGACACACTCCCCGGGACCCCCTGTCGATATTCACACACTCCCCGGGACCCCCTGTCGATATTCACACACTCCCCGAGACCCCCTGTCGATATTGACACACTCCCCGGGACCCCCTGTCGATATTGACACACTCCCTGGGACCCCCTGTCGATATTGACACACTCCCCGAGACCCCCTGTCGATATTGACACACTCCCCGGGACCCCCTGTCGATATTGACACACTCCCCGGGACCCCCTGTCGATATTCACACACTCCCCGAGACCCCCTGTCGATATTGACACACTCCCCGGGACCCCCTGTCGATATTGACACACTCCCCGGGACCCCCTGTCGATATTGACACACTCCCCGAGACCCCCTGTCGATATTGACACACTCCCCGGGACCCCCTGTCGATATTGACACACTCCCCGAGACCCCCTGTCGATATTCACACACTCCCTGGGACCCCCTGTCGATATTAACACACTCCCCGAGACCCCCTGTCGATATTGACACACACTCCCCGAGACCCCCTGTGGATATTCACACACTCCCGGGACCCCCTGTGGATATTCACACTCTCCCCGGGACCCCCTGTGGATATTGACACTCTCCCCGGGACCCCCCTGTGGATATTCACACACTCCCCGAGACCCCCTGTCGATATTGATACACTCCCCGAGACCCCCTGTCGATATTCACACACTCCCCGAGACCCCCTGTCGATATTGACACTCTCCCCGAGACCCCCTGTCGATAGTCACACTCTCCCCGGGACCCCCTGTCGATATTCACACACTCCCAGAGACCCCCTGTCGATAGTCACACTCTCCCCGAGACCCCCTGTCGATAGTCACACTCTCCCCGAGACCCCCTGTCGATAGTCACACTCTCCCCGAGACCCCCTGTCGATAGTCACACTCTCCCCGGGACCCCCTGTCGATATTCACACACTCCCAGAGACCCCCTGTCGATAGTCACACTCTCCCCGAGACCCCCTGTCGATAGTCACACTCTCCCCGAGACCCCCTGTCGATAGTCACACTCTCCCCGTGACCCCCCTGTGGATATTGACACACTTCCCGGGACCCCCTGTCGATATTGACACTCTCCCCGAGACCCCCTGTCGATATTGACACACTCCCAGAGACCCCCTGTCGATATTGACACTCTCCCCAGGACCCCCTGTCGATATTGACACACTCCCCGAGACCCCCTGTTGATATTCACACTCTCCCCGAGACCCCCTGTCGATATTGACACTCTCCCCGAGACCCCCTGTTCTAATATCTGAAGATGTGATAATGACCCAATGTGGACTCTTTGTAGAAAATGTTTATTCTGAGAATTAAGCAACAACAACAATGTTGAAAAATACAGAGAGGACCCACGGCTAAAGACTGGGGAACTCGGGGAACTCGGGGACCTCCCAGAATCTCCTTGCAAACCCGAGACCCCAAGTTTAAATCCGATAGATTAAATACCCGGTCTGCGATGTTTCAGCTACGAACAGTCCGTGATCCTGAAAACTATTAACTGTATACAAATAGAAATTAGACCAAAAATGTGAAATTCATTCAAAAATTCATCCACGGGCTAATCAGAGGAAATCTGATGGTTTATTTTACACATTTATTTTTCAATTTGTCTTGAGGCTGAAGCCCCAGAGAGAAGGCCCTCTGACACAGGGTAACATATCCTGCCTCGCTCAAACTTTCAAAGTTTGGGCCACGGCTCATGGAGTCCCATAAAGTCTCCGCTTGTCTTTTGAAAATCCAGATGCAGACGATTCCTGTACGATTCCTGTGGGCGAGAAGCCGGATCTAGGGGAAAAAAATCAATAAGGAAAATGGTTAAAATCTATTAACTATGATTAAAATCTACCATTAAATATGGAAAGTCGTATCTCACACCAGGTACTCTGGACACCACTCTGATTCAGATACAAGACAATCTTTTTTTAAAAGAAGGAATCCTATCATTGACCTGGAGCCTGAAATTTACCTGCAGTTACAATTGCCAGTGGGCCGATGAATGGCAGATGGAGTTTAATTTAGATAAATGTGAGGTGATGCATTTTGGTAGATCGAATTGGGCCAGGACCTACTCCGTTAATGGTAGGGCGTTGGGGAGAGTTATAGAACAAAGAGATCTAGGAGTACAGGTTCATAGCTCCTTGAAAGTGGAGTCACAGGTGGATAGGGTGGTGAAGAAGGCATTCAGCATGCTTGGTTTCATTGGTCAGAACATTGAATGCAGGAGTTGGGATGTCTTGTTGAAGTTGTACAGGGCATTGGTGAGGCCACACTTGGAATACTGTGTACAGTTCTGGTCACCCTATTATAGAAAGGATATTATTAAACTAGAAAGAGTGCAGAAAAGATTTACTAGGATGCTACCGGGACTTGATGGTTTGACTTACAGGGAGAGGTTAGACAGACTGGGACTTTTTTCCCTGGAGAGTAGGAGGTTAAGGGGTGATCTTATAGAAGTCTATAAAATAATGAGGGGCATAGATAAGGTCGATAGTCAAAATCTTTTCCCAAAGGTAGGGGAGTCTATAACGAGGGGGCACAGATTTAAGGTGAGAGGGGAGAGATACAAAAGGGTCCAGAGGGGCAATTTTTTCACTCAAAGGGTGGTGAGTGTCTGGAACGAGCTGCCAGAGGCAGTAGTAGAGGCGGGTACAATTTTGTCTTTTAAAAAGCATTTGGACAGTTACATGGGTAAGATGGGTATAGAGGGATATGGGCCAAGTGCAGGCAATTGGGACTAGCTTAGTGGTATAAACTGGGCGACATGGACATGTTGGGCCGAAGGGCCTGTTTCCATGTTGTAACTTCTATGATTCTATGATTCTATGATTGCCCTCAACAATCTTAGCAGCAGCTCGGTCTGTCCATTTATTGGACCTCCCCACGGACAGACCTTGAGCAGGGGCCTCACACACACAGGCCAGGTTAACAGCCAAACATTAAAGACATAATTCATAATTCTCAACGAACATACATTCCCTTGAGGAATAAAAACTCCACGGGAAAAGTGATCCAACCGTGACTAACAGAGAAGTTAAGGATAGTATCAGATTAAAAGAAGACACTTACAGTGTGGCCAAAAAGAGTGGTAAGCCTGAGAATTGGGAGGGTTTTAGACATAAGCAAAGGATGACCAGGAAATTGACAAAGCGGGAGAAAATTGAATATGAAAATAAACTAGCAAAAAATATAAGGACGGATTGTAAGAGCTTCTACAAGTATGTAAAAAGGAAGAGAATAGCAAAAATAAACGTTGGTCCCTTAAAGGCAGAAACAGAAGAAATTATAATGGGGAATCAGGAAATGGCAGAGACGTTAAACAAATATTTTGTATCTGTCTTCACAGTAGAAGACACAAAAAACATACCAGAAATAGTGGGGAACCAAGGGGCTAATGAGAGTGAGGAAATTAATTAATTAGGTAATTAAGATTAGTGAAGAAAAAGTATTAGAGAAACTAATGGGACTAAAAGCCAATAAATCCTCTGGACCTGATGACCGACATCCCAGGGTTCTAAAAGAGGTGGCTGCAGAGATAGTGGGTGCATTGGTTGTGATTTTCCAGAATTCCCTAGATTCTGGAGCGGTCCCCGTGGATTGAAAGGTGGCAAATGTAACACTGCTATTCAAGAAAGGAGGGAGAGAGAAAACAGGGAACTACAGGCCAGTTAGTCTGACATCGGTCGTAGGGAAAATGCTGGAATCCATTATTAAGGAAGTGGTAACAGGGCACTTAGAAAATCATAATATGATGAGGCAGAGTCAACATGGTTTTATGAAAGAGAAATCGTGTTTGACAAATTTATTAGAGTTTTTTGAGGGTGTAACCAGCAGGGTGGATAAAGGGGAACCAGTGGATGTCGTATATTTGGATTTTCAAAAGGCATTCGATAAGGTGCCACATAAAAGATTGTTACACAAGGTAAGGGCTCATGGGATTGGGAGTAATATATTAGCATGGATAGAGGATTGGTTAACGGACAGAAAACAGAGAGTAGGGATAAACGGGTCATTTTCAGGTTGGCAGGCTGTAACGAGTGGGGTACCGCAAGGATCAGTGCTTGGGCCTCAGCTATTTACAATCTATATTAATGACTTAGATGAAGGGACCGAGTGTAATGTATCCAAGTTTGCTGACGATACAAAGCTTGGTGGGAAAGTAAGCTGTGAGGAGGACACAAAGAGTCTGGAAAGGGATATAGACAGGTTAAGTGAGTGGGCAAGAAGGTGGCAGATGGAGTATAATGTGGGGAAATGTGAGGTTATTCACTTTGGTAGGAAGAATAGAAAAACAATTTTTTTTAAATGGCGAGAGACTAAGAAACGTGGTGTTCAGAGAGATTTGGGTGTCCTCGTACATGAATCACAGAAAGTTAACATGCTGATACACCAAGCAATTAGGAAGGCAAATGGTATGTTGGCCTTTATTGCAAGGGGGTTGGAGTACAAGAGTAAGGAAGTCTTGCTGCAATTGTGCAGGGCTCTTGTGAGACCTCACCTGGAGTACTGTGTACAGTTTTGGTCTCCTTATCTAAGGAAGGATATACTTGCCTTACAGACACTGCAACGAAGGTTCATTAGATTGATTCCTGGGATGAGAGGGTTGTCCTTTGAGGAGAGGTTGAGTAGAATGGGCCGATACTCTCTGGAGTTTAGAAGAATGAGAGGTGATCTCAATGAAACGTATAAGATTCTGAGGGGGCTTGACAGGGTAGATGTTGAGAGGCCGTTTCCTCTGGCTGGAGAGTCTAGAACTAGGGGGCATAGTCTCAGGATAAGGGGTTGGCCATTTAAGACTGAGATGAGGAAAAATTTCTTCTCTCTGAGGGTTGTGAATCTTTGGAATTCTCTACCCCAGAGGGCTGTGGATGCTGAGTCGTTGAATATATTCAAGACTGAGAGCGATAGATTTTTGGACTCTAGAGGAATCAAGGGATATGGGGATCGGGCGGGAAAGTGGAGTTGAGGTCGAAGATCAGCCATGATCTGATTGAATGGCGGAGCAGGCTCGAGGGGCCGCACGGCCTACTCCTGCTCCTATTTCTTATGTTCTTATCGCAACTGTGCTCCTGAACACAGACTCCTATCAGTAAGAGTACAGGATGGTCACTGGTCAGAGTCACCTTTGACTCTCGGTATTTGTACAGATTCACACCGAGAGGATAAATCAGTGACAATGTCGGCTTGATAAATTATTTAAAAACTTGGAAACTAAGTTAGAAAAAGACGACTAAAACAGTTTAACTCCACCCACAGCAGCACAGGGGATCGCCTTCACTGATGTCACTCGACTAACGATCCAGTAGATCACGAGTTCAAATCTCACCAGGGCAGTTTGGGAATTTAAATTCAGTTTAAAAATCTATACCAGTAAAAGTGACCATGAAGCTGTCGGATTGTCGTAAAAACCCAACTGGTTCACGACTGTCCTTAAGAGCAGGAAACCTGCTGGTCTGGACTGGTTCTAGTCCCACACCAACATGGTTGACTCTGAAGCGGCCCAGAAGGCAGCTGCAAGAAGGCCCATCACCTTCTCAGGGGATGGGTAGTAAAGGCCGGCCTTGCCAGTGACGTCCACGTCCCGAGAATGAATAAAAAACCCACTTGAAGCGGAAGGAGTTCATGACTCTACGGAGCGGCCTCTGCGTGCAATAATTTAACATGTGATGAGTTACAGGGAGCAGTGCCCAGTAGCAGCACTTGCACAGTTACCCACTGCAGCAAGGTCAATCGATGCACGAGTATTCCTGACATAGGAACAGGAGGGAGGCCATTCAGCCCCTCGAGCCTGTTCCACCGTTCAATTAGATCATGGCTGATCTGTATCTTAACCCCATTTACCTGCCTCGGCTCCTTATCCCTTATCTCAGTGAGGGACGTCATTAACCTCTACAAAAACCAAAATGGTAGATGTTTTCTGAAATGTGGTGTGAAATCTAAAAGTTTATTTTGTTTTTCCAAGTTATGAATACTTACTCGTAACAATGGCTTCAAAATTACATTAATATCATTTCAAACACAGAAAACATGTGAGAGAATGTAGTTCCCAGGCAGTCACTGGGTGTTGGACCCCTCATCCTTCTCCTTAATCTGCAGCTGTGGAAAGAAAGCAGATTTTAAACACCGAGTCAGTCAGTGTCTGCGTCCACTGTCTGCGCCCGCTGTCTGCGCCAAGTGTCTGCGCCCACTGTCTGCGTCCACTGTCTGCGCCCAGTCAGACGTGTGGCACTGACACTGACTGTATTTCCCATGGACTGGGATTCCCTGCTAGATTCGGTGGCTATGCTCACAATCTTCTCTCCGACTGACCCTACAGTCAATCTCTCTCCTGCCTCTCAGATCCCCAAGAAACATTGTAAAAAAGCTGATTTTACCAAATCCTCTCACTTAAATAAAACAGAAACTGTTGTCAAGATTCTGTCGGCAGCAACGTTTCACGAAACAGAAAAGTTCTCCTCATCTCGGTTCTGAATGGCATTCCCCGTATCCTGAGACTGTGACCCCTGGTTCTGGACTCCCCAGCCTTCGGGAACATCCTCCCTGCATCTCGTCTGTCTCGTCCTGTTAGAATTTTACATGTTTCGATGAGATCATCTCTCATCAACTCTAGGGCATAGAGGGATATGGGCCAAGTGCAGACAATTGGGACTAGCTTAGTGGTATAAACTGGGCGACATGGACATGTTGGGCCGAAGGGCCTGTTTCCATGTTGTAAACTTCTATGATTCTATGATTTAGCCCCATTAATTTCACTCGCACTATTTTTTTACTAATACTGATTTCCTTCAGTTCCTCCCTCTCACTGGACCCTTGGTTCCCTAACATTTCCGGGAGGTTATTTGTGTCCTCCTTTGTGAAGACAGAACCAAAGTATGTGTTTAATTGTTCTGCCATTTCTTTGTTCCCCATTATAGCTTCCCCCATTTCTCACTGTAAGGGACCTACATTTGTCTTCACTAATATTTTTCTCTTGACATATTTATAGAAGCTTTTACAGTCAGTTTTTATGTTCCCTGCTAGTTTACTCTCATACTCTATTTTTCCCCTCTTCATCAATCTCTTTGTCCTCCTTTGCTGAATTCTGAACTGCTCCCAATCCTCAGGCTTGTTGCTTTTTCTGGCAATTTTATATGTCTCCTCTTTGGATCTAATACTATCCCTAATTTCTTTTGTAAGCCACGGTTGAGCTACCTGTCCTGTTTTATTTTTGCGCCAGACAGGAATGAATAATTGTTGTAATTCCTGCACACGTTCTTTAAATATTAGCCATTGCCTATCCACCGTCATCCCTTTTAGTAAAGTTCCCCAATCTATCATAGCCAACTCACACCTCATACTTTCGTAATTTCCTTTATTTAGATTCAGGACCCTAGTTTCGGATTCGACTACTTCACTCTCCATCTTAATGAGGAATTCTATCATGTTATGGTCGCTCTTCCCTAAGGGATCCCGCACAGCAAGATTGTTAATTAATCCTTTCTCATTGCACAATACCCAGTCTAGGATCGCCTGTTCTCTAGTTGGTTCCTCAACGTATTGGTCTAGAAAACCATCACGTACACACTCCAGGAATCTTGGAGTCTACAGCTATCCTCTTCACTATCAACTACACGGCCAATTTTTGTGTCGTCTGCAAATTTGCCAATCATGCCCCCTACATTCAAGTCCAAATCATTAATATATACCACAAACAGCAAGGGACCCAACACTGAGCCCTGTGGCACATTCCTGGAAACGGATTTCCATTCGCAAAGACATCCATCGACTTTTACCCTTTGTTTCCTGTTACTGAGCCAATTTTGGATCCAATTTGCCACATTTCCCTGTATCCCATGGGCTTTTACCTTTCTGACCAGTCTGCCATGTGGGACCTTGTCAAATGCCTTACTAAAATCCATGTAGACAACATCCACTGCACTACCCTCATCAATCCTCCTTGTCACTTCCTCAAAGAATTCAATCAGATTTGTAAGGCATGACCTTCCCTGAACAAATCCACGCTGACTATCCCTGATTAAACCATGCCTTTCCAAGTGACAGTTTATCCTATCTCTCAGTATTGATTCTAATAGTTTGCCCACCACCGAGGTAAGACTGACCGGCCTATAATTGTTCGGCCTTTCCCTCGTACCCTTTTTAAACAATGGTACTATGTTTGCAGTCTTCCAGTGCTCCGGTACCTCCCCTGTATCTAGTGAGGATTGGAAAATGATCCTCAGAGCGTCCGCTATTTCCTCCCTGGCTTCCTTCAATAGCCTAGGAAACAATCCATCCGGCCCTGGTGACTTATCAACTTTCAAGGATTCCAGTCCCTCTAGTACTTCCTCTCTCGTTATGTTTACCTTATCCAATATTTCACACCTCTCCTCTTTAACTACTACGTCCGGATCATCCCTTTCCTTTGTGAATACGGAGACAAAATATTCATTTAAAACCCTACCCACATCCTCTGCTTCTACACACAAGTTACCCTCATCATCCTGATAGGTCCCACCTTTTCCTTAGCTATCCTCTTGTTCTTAATGTACTGATAAAACATCTTTGGGTTTTCTTTAATCTTACTAGCTAATATTTTTTCATGCCCTCTCTTTGCTTTCCTTATTTCCTTTTTTACGTCATCCCTGTACTTTCTATACTCCTCTAGGCTTTCTGCAATGTTTAGTTTTCTGTGACAGTCATAAGCTTTCTTTTTCTGCTTTATCTTGCCCCGTATACTTCTAGACAACCAGGGGGCTCTAAATTTGGCAGTGCCACCCTTTTTCTTTGAGGGGACGTGTCTGCATTGTACCCGTAGAATTTCACTTTTTAGTGCCTCCCATTGGCTTGCCACTGATTTCTCCTCAAGTAGTTGTGTCCAGTCCACTTCTGCCAAATCACCTCTTGGTTCTGTAAAATTTGCCTTCTCCCAATTTAAAACGTTTACTCCTGATTTAACTCTGTCCTTTTCCATAATAATGCTAAAACTAACTGAATTATGGTCACTCTCCCCAATATGGTCACCCACTGTCACTTCACCCACTTGCCCATCTTCATTTCCCAGGACTAAATCTAGAATTGCATCCCCTCTTGTTGGGCTTGTCACGTACTGGCTAAAAAAGTTCTCCTGGACACCGATCAAGAATTTTGCGCCCTCTGTGCCCCTCACACTGTTTGAATCCCAGTTGATGTTAGGGTAGTTGAAGACCCCTACTATTATTGCCCTCTTATTTTTGCACTCAGAAATTTGCCTACATATTTGTTCTTCTATCTCCCTTTCGCTATTCGGGGGTCTATAGTTCACTCCTAGTAGTGTGACTGCCCCTTTTTTATTTCTTAGCTCAACCCATATGGCCTCGATTGATGATCCATTTAGCAGATCATCCCTTCTCACAACTGGAATTGATTCTTTAACCAATAATGCTACCCCCCCTCCTTTTTTATCACCCACTCTATCCTGCCTGAAAACTCTATATCCAGGGATATTGAGCTGCCAATTATCCCCCTCTTTAAGCCAGGTTTCCGTTATAGCAATGATATCATGCTGCCATGTGTCTATCTGTGCCCTTAGCTCATCTGCTTTGTTTGTAATACTCCTTGCATTGCAGTATATACCCTTTAACCCCATCAAATTCCTGTGCTGAACACTATTTAACCTTTGTTTCTTTTGCCTTTCTGAGTCGCTAACTATGTCACTAACTGCTTTTCTACTTCCCGTTTCCTGGTCTGACTTTGTCCTCTCTGTACCTGTCCTTTGGTTCCCATCCCCCTGCCATACTAGTTTAAACCCTCCCCAACAGAACTCGCAAATGCCCCCTCGAGGATATTGGTCCCAGTTCTGCTTGAGTGCAACCCGTCCAGCTTGTACAGGTCCCGCCTTTCCCAGAATCGGTCCCAATGCCTCAGGAATTTAAACCCCTCCCTCCTACACCATCTCTCAAGCCACGCATTCATCTGGCCTATTCTCCTATTTCTGCTCTCGCTCGCACGTGGCACTGGGAGTAATCCTGAGATCACTACCTGAGAGGTCCTGCTTTTTAATTTATCTTCTAACTCCTTAAATTCGCCTTGCAGGACCTCATCCCTTTTTTTACCGATGTCGTTGGTACCGATATGGACCACGACCTCTGGCTGTTCACCCTCCCCCCTCCAGAATGCCCTGCAGCCGCTCCGTGACATCCCTGACCCTAGCACCAGGGAGGCAACATACCATCCTGGAGTCATGTTTGCGGCCGCAGAAACGCCTATCTGTTCCCCTTACAATCGAATCCCCTATCACTATAGCCCTGCCACTCTTCTTCCTCCCCTCCTGTGCAGCAGAGCCACCCGTGGTGCCCCGAACCTGGCTCTTGCTGCTTTCCCCTGATAAGCCATCTCCCCCAACAGTATCTAAAGCAGAATATCTGTTTGAGAGGGAGATGGCCCCAGGGGACTCCTGCTCTACCTGCCTCGTCCTTTTACTCTGCCTGGCGGTCACCCATTTCCTTTCTGCCTGCGTAATCTTTACCTGCGGTGTGACCACCTCACTGAACGTGCTGTCCACGATAGTCTCAGCATCACTGATGCTCCACAGTGAGTCCACCCGCAGCTCCAGCTCCGAAAGACGGTTAGCCAGTAGCTGCAGTTGGACACACTTCCTGCCCACATGGTCACCAGGGACACTGGTAGTGTCCGTGATTTCCCACATAGTGCAGGAGGAGCATATCACGGGTGTGAGCTGTGCTGCCATGACTTGCCTTAGATTAAGATTGTTAGTTACTCCCTTTCAGGAGTTTACTCCTTTAAATTACTCTTAATTTAGAGAATGTTAATTACACTCAGGACCTTGATTCACTAAAAAACACTACTTGCGATAACGAAATTAAGTTTAGTTTCTTTAAAAAAAAATTTCGTTTTATGCTCGAAGTTACTGAGCCCACAGCCCGAAGAAAGAATAAAACAGGAGAGATTCTCCCCACCAACCACCGACCTGCCTGACCCGTGACCTCACACGGCAGTTTGGTTTCGTTGTTGCTGTGACCCCCTCTCGGTACGTTCACCCCCGCCCTCGGTACGCCCCTCTCCCCCCTCGGTACGTTCACCCCCGCCCTCGGTACGTTCACCCCCGCCCTCGGTACGTTCACCCCCGCCCTCGGTACGTTCACCCCCGCCCTCGGTACGTTCACCCCCGCCCTCGGTACGTTCACCCCCGCCCTCGGTACGTTCACCCCCGCCCTCGGTACGTTCACCCCCGCCCTCGGTACGTTCACCCCCGCCCTCGGTACGTTCACCCCCGCCCTCGGTACGTTCACCCCCGCCCTCGGTACGTTCCGCCCCCGCCCTCGGTACGTTCACCCCCGCCCTCGGTACGCCCCTCTCCCCCCTCGGTACGTTCACCCCCGCCCTCGGTACGTTCACCCCCGCCCTCGGTACGTTCACCCCCGCTCTCGGTACGCCGCTCTCCCCCCTCGGTACGTTCACCCCCGCCCTCGGTACGCCCCTCTCCCCCCTCGGTACGTTCACCCCCGCCCTCGGTACGTTCACCCCCGCTCTCGGTACGCCCCTCTCCCCTCTCGGTACGCCCCTCTCCCCCCTCGGTACGTTCACCCCCGCCCTCGGTACGCCCCTCTCCCCTCTCGGTACGCCCCTCTCCCCTCTCGGTACGCCCCTCTCCCCCCTCGGTACGTTCACCCCCGCCCTCGGTACGCCCCTCTCCCCTCTCGGTACGCCCCTCTCCCCTCTCAGTACGCCCCTCTCCCCTCTCGGTACGCCCCTCTCCCCTCTCGGTACGCCCCTCTCCCCTCTCGGTACGCCCCTCTCCCCCCTCGGTACGCCCCTCTCCCCTCTCGGTACGCCCCTCTCCCCTCTCGGTACGCCCCTCTCCCCTCTCGGTACGCCCCTCTCCTCTCTCGGTACGCTCCTCTCCTCTCTCGGTACGCTCCTCTCCTCTCTCTGTACGCCCCTCTCCCCTCTCGGTACGCCCCTCTCCCCTCTCAGTACGCCCCTCTCCCCTCTCGGTACGCCCCTCTCCCCTCTCGGTACGCCCCTCTCCCCTCTCGGTACGCCCCTCTCCCCCCTCGGTACGCCCCTCTCCCCTCTCAGTACGCCCCTCTCCCCTCTCGGTACGCCCCTCTCCCCTCTCGGTACGCCCCTCTCCTCTCTCGGTACGCCCCTCTCCCCCCTCGGTACGCCCCTCTCCTCTCTCGGTACGCCCCTCTCCCCCCTCGGTACGCCCCTCTCCCCTCTCGGTACGCTCCTCTCCGCTCTCGGTACGCCCCTCTCCCCTCTCGGTACGCTCCTCCCCTCTCTCGGTACGCCCCTCTCCCCTCTCGGTACGCTCCTCTCCCCCCTCGGTACGCCCCTCTCCCCTCTCGGTACGCCCCTCTCCCCCCTCGGTACGCCCCTCTCCCCCCTCGGTACGCCCCTCTCCCCTCTCGGTACGCTCCTCTCCCCTCTCGGTACGCTCCTCTCCTCCTTCGGTACGCCCCTCTCCGCTCTCGGTACGCTCCTCTCCTCTCTCGGTACGCCCCTCTCCCCTCTCGGTACGCCCCTCTCCCCTCTCGGTACGCCCCTCCCCCCTCTCGGTACGCCCCTCTCCCCCCTCGGTACGCCCCTCTCCCCCCTCGGTACGCTCCTCTCCCCTCTCGGTACGCTCCTCTCCCCTCTCGGTACGCCCCTCTCCCCTCTCGGTACGCTCCTCTCCCCTCTCGGTACGCCCCTCTCCCCTCTCGGTACGCTCCTCCCCCCTCTCGGTACGCTCCTCCCCCCTCTCGGTACGCTCCTCTCCTCTCTCGGTACGCTCCTCTCCTCCCTCGGTACGCTCCTCTCCTCTCTCGGTACGCTCCTCTCCTCTCTCGGTACGCTCCTCTCCTCTCTCGGTACGCCCCTCTCCCCTCTCGGTACGCCCCTCCCCCCTCTCGGTACGCTCCTCCCCCCTCTCGGTACGCTCCTCCCCCCTCTCGGTACGCTCCTCTCCTCTCTCGGTACGCTCCTCTCCTCCCTCGGTACGCTCCTCTCCCCTCTCGGTACGCCCCTCCCCCCTCTCGGTACGCCCCTCTCCTCTCTCGGTACGCCCCTCTCCCCTCTCGGTACGCCCCTCTCCTCTCTCGGTACGCTCCTCTCCTCTCTCGGTACGCCCCTCTCCCCTCTCGGTACGCCCCTCTCCTCTCTCGGTACGCTCCTCTCCCCTCTCGGTACGCTCCTCTCCCCTCTCGGTACGCCCCTCTCCCCTCTCGGTACGCCCCTCTCCCCCCTCGGTACGCCCCTCTCCTCTCTCGGTACGCCCCTCTCCCCTCTCGGTACGCCCCTCTCCCCTCTCGGTACGCCCCTCTCCCCTCTCGGTACGCTCCTCTCCCCCCTCGGTACGCCCCTCTCCCCTCTCGGTACGCCCCTCTCCCCTCTCGGTACGCTCCTCTCCCCTCTCGGTACGCCCCTCTCCCCCCTCGGTACGCCCCTCTCCCCTCTCGGTACGCCCCTCTCCCATCTCGGTACGCCCCTCTCCCATCTCGGTACGCCCCTCTCCTCTCTCGGTACGCCCCTCTCCCCTCTCGGTACGCCCCTCTCCCATCTCGGTACGCCCCTCTCCTCTCTCGGTACGCCCCTCTCCCCTCTCGGTACGCCCCTCTCCCATCTCGGTACGCCCCTCTCCCATCTCGGTACGCCCCTCTCCTCTCTCGGTACGCTCCTCTCCTCTCTCGGTACGCCCCTCTCCCCTCTCGGTACGCCCCTCTCCCCTCTCGGTACGCCCCTCTCCCCTCTCGGTACGCCCCTCTCCCCTCTCGGTACGCTCCTCTCCTCTCTCGGTACGCCCCTCTCCCCTCTCGGTACGCCCCTCTCCCATCTCGGTACGCCCCTCTCCCATCTCGGTACGCCCCTCTCCTCTCTCGGTACGCCCCTCTCCCCTCTCGGTACGCCCCTCTCCCCTCTCGGTACGCCCCTCTCCCCTCTCGGTACGCTCCTCTCCTCTCTCGGTACGCCCCTCTCCTCTCTCGGTACTCTCCTCTCCTCTCTCGGTACGCCCCTCTCCCCTCTCGGTACGCCCCTCTCCTCTCTCGGTACGCCCCTCTCCCCTCTCGGTACGCCCCTCTCCCCTCTCGGTATGCCCCTCTCCCCTCTCGGTACGCCCCTCTCCCCTCTCGGTACGCTCCTCTCCTCTCTCGGTACGACCCTCTCCCCCCTCGGTACGCTCCTCTCCTTTCTCGGTACGCCCCTCTCCCCTCTCGGTACGCCCCTCTCCCCCCTCGGTACGCCCCTCTCCCCCCTCGGTACGCCCCTCTCCCCCTCTCGGTACGCCCCTCTCCCCTCTCGGTACGCCCCTCTCCCCCCTCGGTACGCTCCTCTCCTCCCTCGGTACGCCCCTCCCCCCTCTCGGTACGCTCCTCTCCTCTCTCGGTACGCTCCTCTCCTCCCTCGGTACGCCCCTCTCCCCTCTCGGTACGCCCCTCTCCCCTCTCGGTACGCCCCTCTCCCCCCTCGGTACGCCCCTCTCCCCTCTCGGTACGCCCCTCTCCCCCCTCGGTACGCCCCTCTCCCCCCTCGGTACGCCCCTCCCCCCTCTCGGTACGCCCCTCTCCTCTCTCGGTACGCCCCTCCCCCCTCTCGGTACGCTCCTCTCCTCTCTCGGTACGCCCCTCTCCTCTCTCGGTACGCCCCTCTCCCCTCTCGGTACGCTCCTCCCCGCCCTCGGTACGCCCCTCTCCTCTCTCGGTACGCTCCTCTCCTCCCTCGGTACGCTCCTCTCCTCCCTCGGTACGCTCCTCTCCCCCCTCGGTACGCCCCTCTCCCCTCTCGGTACGCTCCTCTCCTCCCTCGGTACGCTCCTCTCCCCCCTCGGTACGCCCCTCTCCCCTCTCGGTACGCCCCTCTCCCCTCTCGGTACGCTCCTCTCCCCCCTCGGTACGCCCCTCTCCCCCCTCGGTACGCTCCTCTCCCCTCTCGGTACGCTCCTCTCCCCCCTCGGTACGCTCCTCTCCCCCCTCGGTACGCCCCTCTCCCCTCTCGGTACGCCCCTCTCCTCTCTCGGTACGCCCCTCTCCTCTCTCGGTACGCCCCTCTCCCCTCTCGGTACGCCCCTCTCCCCCCTCGGTACGCCCCTCTCCCCTCTCGGTACGCTCCTCTCCTCTCTCGGTACGCTCCTCTCCTCTCTCGGTACGCCCCTCCCCCCTCTCGGTACGCCCCTCTCCCCTCTCGGTACGCTCCTCTCCACTCTCGGTACGCCCCTCTCCTCTCTCGGTACGCCCCTCTCCTCTCTCGGTGCGCCCCTCTCCTCTCTCGGTACGCCCCTCTCCCCTCTCGGTACGCCCCTCTCCCCTCTCGGTACGCCCCTCTCCTCTCTCGGTACGCCCCTCTCCCCTCTCGGTACGCCCCTCTCCCCTCTCGGTACGCCCCTCTCCACTCTCGGTACGCCCCTCTCCTCTCTCGGTACGCCCCTCTCCTCTCTCGGTGCGCCCCTCTCCTCTCTCGGTACGCCCCTCTCCCATCTCGGTACGCCCCTCTCCTCTCTCGGTACGCCCCTCTCCCCTCTCGGTACGCCCCTCTCCTCTCTCGGTGCGCCCCTCTCCTCTCTCGGTACGCCCCTCTCCCCTCTCGGTACGCTCCTCTCCCCTCTCGGTACGCCCCTCTCCCCTCTCGGTACGCCCCTCTCCCCTCTCGGTACGCTCCTCTCCTCTCTCGGTACGCCCCTCTCCCCTCTCGGTACGCCCCTCTCCCCTCTCGGTACGCTCCTCTCCTCTCTCGGTACGCCCCTCTCCCCTCTCGGTACGCTCCTCTCCTCTCTCGGTGCGCCCCTCTCCCCTCTCGGTACGCTCCTCTCCTCTCTCGGTACGCCCCTCTCCCCTCTCGGTACACTCCTCCCCCCTCTCGGTACGCCCCTCTCCTCTCTCGGTACGCCCCTCTCCCCTCTCGGTACACTCCTCTCCTCTCTCGGTACGCCCCTCTCCTCTCTCGGTACGCTCCTCTCCCCGCTCGGTACGCTCCTCTCCGCTCTCGGTACGCTCCTCTCCTCTCTCGGTACGCCCCTCTCCTCTCTCGGTACGCCCCTCTCCCCTCTCGGTACGCCCCTCTCCCCTCTCGGTACGCCCCTCTCCCCTCTCGGTACGCCCCTCTCCCCTCTCGGTACGCTCCTCTCCCCTCTCGGTACGCCCCTCTCCCCCCTCGGTACGCCCCTCCCCCCTCTCGGTACGCCCCTCTCCCCTCTCGGTACGCCCCTCTCCCCTCTCGGTACGCCCCTCTCCCCTCTCGGTACGCTCCTCTCCCCTCTCGGTACGCCCCTCTCCTCTCTCGGTACGCCCCTCTCCCCTCTCGGTACGCTCCACCCCCCTCTCGGTACGCTCCTCTCCCATCTCGGTACGCCCCTCTCCTCTCTCGGTACGCCCCTCTCCCCTCTCGGTACGCTCCACCCCCCTCTCGGTACACTCCTCTCCTCTCTCGGTACGCCCCTCTCCTCTCTCGGTACGCTCCTCTCCCCGCTCGGTACGCTCCTCTCCGCTCTCGGTACGCTCCTCTCCTCTCTCGGTACGCCCCTCTCCTCTCTCGGTACGCCCCTCTCCCCTCTCGGTACGCCCCTCTCCCCTCTCGGTACGCTCCTCTCCCCCCTCGGTACGCTCCTCTCCGCTCTCGGTACGCTCCTCCCCCCTCTCGGTACGCCCCTCTCCCCTCTCGGTACGCTCCTCTCCCCTCTCGGTACGCCCCTCTCCCCTCTCGGTACGCCCCTCTCCCCTCTCGGTACGCTCCTCTCCCCTCTCGGTACGCCCCTCTCCCCTCTCGGTACGCTCCTCTCCCCTCTCGGTACGCTCCTCTCCGCTCTCGGTACGCCCCTCTCCTCTCTCGGTACGCCCCTCTCCCCTCTCGGTACGCTCCTCCCCCCTCTCGGTACGCCCCTCTCCCCTCTCGGTACGCCCCTCTCCCCCCTCGGTACGCCGCTCTCCTCTCTCGGTACGCTCCTCTCCCCCCTCGGTACGCCCCTCTCCCCTCTCGGTACGCCCCTCTCCCCTCTCGGTACGCCCCTCTCCCCTCTCGGTACGCCCCTCTCCCCCCTCGGTACGCCCCTCTCCTCTCTCGGTACGCTCCTCTCCCCTCTCGGTACGCCCCTCTCCCCTCTCGGTACGCCCCTCTCCGCCCTCGGTACGCTCCTCTCCGCTCTCGGTACGCTCCTCTCCCCTCTCGGTACGCCCCTCTCCCCTCTCGGTACGCCCCTCTCCCCTCTCGGTACGCTCCTCTCCGCTATCGGTACGCTCCTCTCCTCTCTCGGTACGCCCCTCTCCTCTCTCGGTACGCCCCTCTCCCCTCTCGGTACGCTCCTCTCCCCTCTCGGTACGCCCCTCTCCCCTCTCGGTACGTCCCTCTCCCCTCTCGGTACGCTCCTCTCCTCTCTCGGTACGCTCCTCTCCTCTCTCGGTACGCTCCTCTCCCCCCTCGGTACGCTCCTCTCCTCTCTCGGTACGTCCCTCTCCTCTCTCGGTACGCCCCTCTCCCCTCTCGGTACGCCCCTCTCCCCCCTCGGTGCGCCCCTCTCCTCTCTCGGTACGCTCCTCTCCGCCCTCGGTACGCCCCTCTCCTCTCTCGGTACGCCCCTCTCCTCTCTCGGTACGCTCCTCTCCTCTCTCGGTACGCTCCTCTCCGCCCTCGGTACGCTCCTCTCCGCTCTCGGTACGCTCCTCTCCTCTCTCGGTACGCTCCTCTCCGGCTCGGTACGCTCCTCTCCTCTCTCGGTACGCTCCTCTCCACTCTCGGTACGCTCCTCTCCCCTCTCGGTACGCCCCTCTCCCCCCTCGGTACGCTCCTCTCCCCTCTCGGTACGCTCCTCTCCTCTCTCGGTACGCCCCTCTCCCCTCTCGGTACGCTCCTCTCCGCCCTCGGTACGCCCCTCTCCCCCCTCGGTACGCCCCTCTCCTCTCTCGGTGCGCCCCTCTCCCCTCTCGGTACGCCCCTCTCCCCTCTCGGTACGCCCCTCTCCCCTCTCGGTACGCTCCTCTCCCCTCTCGGTACGCCCCTCTCCTCTCTCGGTGCGCCCCTCTCCCCCCTCGGTACGCCCCTCTCCTCTCTCGGTGCGCCCCTCTCCCCTCTCGGTACGCCCCTCTCCTCTCTCGGTACGCCCCTCTCCCCTCTCGGTACGCCCCTCTCCTCTCTCGGTACGCTCCTCTCCTCTCTCGGTACGCCCCTCTCCTCTCTCGGTACGCTCCTCTCCCCTCTCGGTACGCCCCTCTCCTCTCTCGGTACGCTCCTCTCCCCTCTCGGTACGCCCCTCTCCCCTCTCGGTACGCCCCTCTCCCCTCTCGGTACGCCCCTCTCCCCTCTCGGTACGCTCCTCTCCCCCCTCGGTACGCCCCTCTCCCCTCTCGGTACGCCCCTCTCCCCCCTCGGTACGCCCCTCTCCCCTCTCGGTACGCTCCTCTCCCCTCTCGGTGCGCCCCTCTCCCCCCTCGGTACGCTCCTCTCCCCTCTCGGTACGCCCCTCTCCCCCCTCGGTACGCTCCTCTCCCCTCTCGGTACGCTCCTCTCCTCTCTCGGTACGCTCCTCTCCCCTCTCGGTACGTCCCTCTCCCCTCTCGGTACGCCCCTCTCCTCTCTCGGTACGCTCCTCTCCTCTCTCGGTACGCTCCTCTCCCCCCTCGGTACGCCCCTCTCCTCTCTCGGTACGCTCCTCTCCTCTCTCGGTACGCCCCTCTCCCCTCTCGGTACGTCCCTCTCCTCTCTCGGTACGCTCCTCCCCCCTCTCGGTACGCTCCTCTCCCCCCTCGGTACGCTCCTCCCCCCTCTCGGTACGCTCCTCTCCCCCCTCGGTACGCTCCTCCCCCCTCTCGGTACGCTCCTCTCCCCCCTCGGTACGCTCCTCTCCTCTCTCGGTACGCCCCTCTCCTCTCTCGGTACGCCCCTCTCCCCTCTCGGTACGCTCCTCTCCCCCCTCGGTACGCCCCTCTCCCCTCTCGGTACGCTCCTCTCCCCCCTCGGTACGCCCCTCTCCCCTCTCGGTACGCTCCTCTCCCCCCTCGGTACGCCCCTCTCCCCTCTCGGTACGCTCCTCTCCCCTCTCGGTACGCTCCTCTCCGCCCTCGGTACGCTCCTCTCCGCTCTCGGTACGCTCCTCCCCCCTCTCGGTACGCTCCTCTCCCCCCTCGGTACGCCCCTCTCCTCTCTCGGTACGCCCCTCTCCCCTCTCGGTACGCTCCTCTCCCCCCTCGGTACGCCCCTCTCCCCTCTCGGTACGCTCCTCTCCCCCCTCGGTACGCCCCTCTCCCCTCTCGGTACGCTCCTCTCCCCCCTCGGTACGCCCCTCTCCCCTCTCGGTACGCTCCTCTCCTCTCTCGGTACGCTCCTCTCCCCTCTCGGTACGCTCCTCTCCCCCCTCGGTACGCCCCTCTCCCCTCTCGGTACGCTCCTCTCCCCTCTCGGTACGCTCCTCTCCGCCCTCGGTACGCTCCTCTCCCCTCTCGGTACGCTCCTCTCCCCCCTCGGTACGCCCCTCTCCCCTCTCGGTACGCTCCTCTCCCCCTCTCGGTACGCTCCTCTCCCCCCTCGGTACGCCCCTCTCCCCTCTCGGTACGCTCCTCTCCCCCCTCGGTACGCCCCTCTCCCCTCTCGGTACGCTCCTCTCCCCTCTCGGTACGCTCCTCTCCCCCCTCGGTACGCCCCTCTCCCCCCTCGGTACGCCCCTCTCCGCCCTCGGTACGCTCCTCTCCCCTCTCGGTACGCCCCTCTCCCCCCTCGGTACGCTCCTCTCCCCCTCTCGGTACGCCCCTCTCCCCCTCTCGGTACGCCCCTCCCCCCTCTCGGTACGCCCCTCTCCCCTCTCGGTACGCTCCTCTCCTCACTCGGTACGCTCCTCTCCCCCTCTCGGTACGCCCCTCTCCCCCCTCGGTACGCCCCTCCCCCTCTCGGTACGCCCCTCTCCCCTCTCGGTACGCCCCTCTCCTCTCTCGGTACGCCCCTCTCCCCCTCTCGGTACGCCCCTCCCCCCTCTCGGTACGCCCCTCTCCCCTCTCGGTACGCCCCTCTCCTCTCTCGGTACGCTCCTCTCCGCCCTCGGCACGCTCCTCTCCTCACTCGGTACGCCCCTCCCCCCTCTCGGTACGCCCCTCTCCCCTCTCGGTACGCTCCTCTCCTCACTCGGTACGCTCCTCTCCTCTCTCGGTACGCCCCTCTCCTCTCTCGGTACGCTCCTCTCCCCTCTCGGTACGCTCCTCTCCTCACTCGGTACGCCCCTCTCCTCTCACGGTACGCCCCTCTCCTCTCTCGGTACGCTCCTCTCCTCTCTCGGTACGCTCCTCTCCGCCTCTCGGTACGCTCCTCTCCTCACTCGGTACGCCCCTCTCCCCTCTCGGTACGCTCCTCTCCTCACTCGGTACGCTCCTCTCCTCACTCGGTACGCTCCTCTCCTCACTCGGTACGCTCCTCTCCTCTCTCGGTACGCTCCTCTCCTCTCTCGGTACGCCCCTCTCCCCTCTCGGTACGCTCCTCTCCTCACTCGGTACGCCCCTCTCCTCTCTCGGTACGCTCCTCTCCTCACTCGGTACGCCCCTCTCCTCTCTCGGTACGCTCCTCTCCCCTCTCGGTACGCTCCTCTCCTCACTCGGTACGCCCCTCTCCTCTCTCGGTACGCCCCTCTCCTCTCTCGGTACGCTCCTCTCCTCTCTCGTTACGCTCCTCTCCGCCCTCGGTACGCTCCTCTCCTCACTCGGTAAGCCCCTCTCCTCTCTCGGTACGCCCCTCTCCTCTCTCGGTACGCTCCTCTCCTCTCTCGGTACGCTCCTCTCCGCCCTCGGTACGCTCCTCTCCTCTCTCGGTACGCTCCTCTCCGCCCTCGGTACGCTCCTCTCCTCACTCGGTACGCCCCTCTCCTCTCTCGGTACGCCCCTCTCCTCTCTCGGTACGCTCCTCTCCTCTCTCGGTACGCTCCTCTCCTCTCTCGGTACGCCCCTCTCCTCTCTCGGTACGCTCCTCTCCTCACTCGGTACGCCCCTCTCCTCTCTCGGTACGCCCCTCTCCGCTGTCGGTACGCTCCTCCCCCCTCTCGGTACGCTCCTCTCCTCTCTCGGTACGCTCCTCTCCTCTCTCGGTACGCTCCTCTCCTCTCTCGGTACGCTCCTCCCCCCCTCGGTACGCCCCTCTCCTCTCTCGGTACGCTCCTCTCCTCTCTCGGTACGCCCCTCTCCCCTCTCGGTACGCTCCTCTCCTCACTCGGTACGCCCCTCTCCTCTCTCGGTACGCTCCTCTCCTCTCTCGGTACGCTCCTCTCCCCTCTCGGTACGCTCCTCTCCTCACTCGGTACGCCCCTCTCCTCTCTCGGTACGCTCCTCTCCTCTCTCGGTACGCCCCTCTCCTCTCTCGGTACGCTCCTCTCCCCCCTCTCGGTACGCCCCTCTCCCCTCTCGGTACGCCCCTCTCCGCTCTCGGTACGCCCCTCTCCCCTCTCGGTACGCTCCTCTCCCCTCTCGGTACGCTCCTCTCCTCTCTCGGTACGCCCCTCTCCGCTCTCGGTACGCCCCTCTCCGCTCTCGGTACGCCCCTCTCCCCTCTCGGTACGCCCCTCTCCCCTCTCGGTACGCCCCTCTCCCCTCTCGGTACGCCCCTCTCCCCCCTCGGTACGCCCCTCTCCGCTCTCGGTACGCTCCTCTCCCCTCTCGGTACGCCCCTCTCCCCTCTCGGTACGCTCCTCTCCTCTCTCGGTACGCCCCTCTCCACTCTCGATACGCCCCTCTCCGCTCTCGGTACGCCCCTCTCCGCTCTCGGTACGCCCCTCTCCTCTCTCGGTACGCCCCTCTCCCCTCTCGGTACGCCCCTCTCCCCTCTCGGTACGCCCCTCTCCCCCCTCGGTACGCTCCTCTCCTCTCTCGGTACGCTCCTCTCCCCTCTCGGTACGCCCCTCTCCCCTCTCGGTACGCTCCTCTCCCCTCTCGGTACGCCCCTCTCCCCTCTCGGTACGCTCCTCTCCCCTCTCGGTACGCCCCTCTCCCCTCTCGGTACGCCCCTCTCCTCTCTCGGTACGCCCCTCTCCCCTCTCGGTACGCCCCTCTCCCCTCTCGGTACGCCCCTCTCCCCTCTCGGTACGCCCCTCTCCCCTCTCGGTACGCTCCTCTCCCCTCTCGGTACGCCCCTCTCCCCTCTCGGTACGCCCCTCTCCCCTCTCGGTACGCCCCTCTCCCCTCTCGGTACGCCCCTCTCCCCTCTCGGTACGCCCCTCTCCCCTCTCGGTACGCCCCTCTCCCCTCTCGGTACGCTCCTCTCCTCTCTCGGTACGCCCCTCTCCCCCCTCGGTACGCTCCTCTCCGCTCTCGGTACGCCCCTCTCCCCTCTCGGTACGCCCCTCTCCCCTCTCGGTACGCCCCTCTCCCCTCTCGGTACGCCCCTCTCCCCTCTCGGTACGCTCCTCTCCTCTCTCGGTACGCCCCTCTCCCCCCTCGGTACGCTCCTGTCCGCTCTCGGTACGCCCCTCTCCCCTCTCGGTACGCCCCTCTCCCCTCTCGGTACGCCCCTCTCCCCTCTCGGTACGCCCCTCTCCCCCCTCGGTACGCCCCTCTCCCCTCTCGGTACGCCCCTCTCCCCTCTCGGTACGCTCCTCCCCCCTCTCGGTACGCCCCTCTCCGCTCTCGGTACGCTCCTCTCCTCTCTCGGTACGCTCCTCTCCTCTCTCGGTACGCTCCTCCCCCCTCTCGGTACGCCCCTCTCCGCTCTCGGTACGCTCCTCTCCCCTCTCGGTACGCCCCTCCCCTCTCTCGGTACGCCCCTCTCCCCCCTCGGTACGCCCCTCTCCTCTCTCGGTACGCTCCTCTCCTCTCTCGATACCCTCCTCTCCCCCCTCGGTACGCCCCTCTCCCCTCTCGGTACGCCCCTCTCCGCTCTCGGTACGCCCCTCTCCCCTCTCGGTACGCCCCTCTCCCCTCTCGGTACGCCCCTCTCCCCTCTCGGTACGCCCCTCCCCCCTCTCGGTACGCCCCTCCCCCCTCTCGGTACGCCCCTCTCCGCTCTCGGTACGCTCCTCTCCCCTCTCGGTACGCTCCTCTCCCCTCTCGGTACGCCCCTCTCCGCTCTCGGTACGCTCCTCTCCTCTCTCGGTACGCCCCTCTCCTCTCTCGGTACGCTCCTCTCCTCTCTCGGTACGCTCCTCTCCCCCTCTCGGTACGCTCCTCTCCCCCTCTCGGTACGCTCCTCTCCCCTCTCGGTACGCTCCTCTCCCCCCTCGGTACGCTCCTCTCCTCTCTCGGTACGCTCCTCTCCCCTCTCGGTACGCTCCTCTCCCCCTCTCGGTACGCTCCTCTCCTCTCTCGGTACGCTCCTCTCCTCTCTCGGTACGCTCCTCTCCCCCTCTCGGTACGCTCCTCTCCCCCTCTCGGTACACTCCTCTCCCCTCTCGGTACGCTCCTCTCCTCTCTCGGTACGCCCCTCTCCGCTCTCGGTACGCTCCTCTCCTCTCTCGGTACGCTCCTCTCCCCCTCTCGGTACGCCCCTCTCCCCTCTCGGTACGCTCCTCTCCTCTCTCGGTACGCTCCTCTCCTCTCTCGGTACGCCCCTCTCCGCTCTCGGTACGCCCCTCTCCTCTCTCGGTACGCCCCTCTCCTCTCTCGGTACGCCCCTCTCCCCTCTCGGTACGCCCCTCTCCCCTCTCGGTACGCCCCTCTCCCCTCTCGGTACGCTCCTCTCCCCTCTCGGTACGCCCCTCTCCCCTCTCGGTACGCTCCTCTCCTCTCTCGGTACGCCCCTCTCCCCCCTCGGTACGCTCCTCTCCTCTCTCGGTACGCCCCTCTCCGCTCTCGGTACGCTCCTCTCCCCTCTCGGTACGCCCCTCTCCCCTCTCGGTACGCTCCTCTCCTCTCTCGGTACGCCCCTCTCCCCTCTCGGTACGCTCCTCTCCTCTCTCGGTACGCCCCTCTCCCCCCTCGGTACGCTCCTCTCCTCTCTCGGTACGCCCCTCTCCGCTCTCGGTACGTCCCTCTCCTCTCTCGGTACGCCCCTCTCCTCTCTCGGTACGCCCCTCTCCGCTCTCGGTACGTCCCTCTCCCCTCTCGGTACGCCCCTCTCCCCTCTCGGTACGCCCCTCTCCCCTCTCGGTGCGCTCCTCTCCTCTCTCGGTACGCCCCTCTCCTCTCTCGGTACGCCCCTCTCCGCTCTCGGTACGTCCCTCTCCCCTCTCGGTACGTCCCTCTCCCCTCTCGGTGCGCCCCTCTCCCCTCTCGGTACGCTCCTCTCCCCCCTCGGTACGCCCCTCTCCCCTCTCGGTACGCCCCTCTCCCCCCTCGGTACGCCCCTCTCCCCTCTCGGGACGCTCCTCTCCCCTCTCGGTACGCTCCTCTCCCCTCTCGGTACGCCCCTCTCCCCTCTCGGGACGCTCCTCTCCCCTCTCGGTACGCTCCTCTCCCCTCTCGGTACGCCCCTCTCCCCTCTCGGTACGCTCCTCTCCCCTCTCGGTGCGCCCCTCTCCCCTCTCGGTACGCCCCTCTCCCCTCTCGGTACGCCCCTCTCCCCTCTCGGTACGCTCCTCTCCTCTCTCGGTACGCCCCTCTCCCCCCTCGGTACGCCCCTCTCCCCCCTCGGTACGCTCCTCTCCCCTCTCGGTACGCCCCTCTCCCCCCTCGGTACGCCCCTCTCCCCTCTCGGTACGCCCCTCTCCCCCCTCGGTACGCTCCTCTCCCCCCTCGGTACGCCCCTCTCCCCCCTCGGTACGCCCCTCTCCGCTCTCGGTGCGCCCCTCTCCCCCCTCGGTACGCTCCTCTCCCCTCTCGGTACGCCCCTCTCCCCCCTCGGTACGCCCCTCTCCCCCCTCGGTACGCCCCTCTCCCCTCTCGGTACGCCCCTCTCCCCTCTCGGTACGCCCCTCTCCCCCCTCGGTACGCCCCTCTCCCCTCTCGGTACGCCCCTCTCCCCCCTCGGTACGCTCCTCTCCCCCCTCGGTACGCCCCTCTCCCCCCTCGGTACGCCCCTCTCCCCTCTCGGTACGCCCCTCCCCCCTCTCGGTACGCCCCTCCCCCCTCTCGGTACGCCCCTCTCCTCCCTCGGTACGCCCCTCTCCCCCCTCGGTACGCCCCTCTTCCCTCTCGGTACGCCCCTCCCCCCTCTCGGTACGCCCCTCTCCCCTCTCGGTACGCCCCTCTCCCCCCTCGGTACGCCCCTCTCCCCTCTCGGTACGCCCCTCTCCCCCTCGGTACGCCCCTCCCCCCTCTCGGTACGCCCCTCCCCCCTCTCGGTACGCCCCTCCCCCCTCTCGGTACGCCCCTCTCCTCCCTCGGTACGCCCCTCTCCCCCCTCGGTACGCCCCTCTTCCCTCTCGGTACGCCCCTCCCCCCTCTCGGTACGCCCCTCTTCCCTCTCGGTACGCCCCTCCCCCCTCTCGGTACGCCCCTCTCCTCCCTCGGTACGCCCCTCTCCCCCCTCTCGGTACGCCCCTCTCCGCTCTCGGTACGCCCCTCTCCCCTCTCGGTACGCCCCTCCCCCCTCTCGGTACGCCCCTCTCCCCCCTCGGTACGCCCCTCTCCCCTCTCGGTACGCTCCTCTCCGCCCTCGGTACGCCCCTCTCCCCTCTCGGTACGCCCCTCTCCCGCTCTCGGTACGCCCCTCTCCTCTCTCGGTACGCCCCTCTCCCCTCTCGGTACGCCCCTCTCCCCTCTCGGTACGCCCCTCTCCCCTCTCGGTACGCTCCTCTCCCCCCTCGGTACGCCCCTCTCCCCCCTCGGTACGCCCCTCTCCCCCCTCGGTACGCCCCTCTCCCCTCTCGGTACGCCCCTCTCCCCCCTCGGTACGCTCCTCTCCGCTCTCGGTACGCCCCTCTCCCCTCTCGGTACGCTCCTCTCCGCTCTCGGTACGCCCCTCTCCCCTCTCCCCTCTCGGTACGCCCCTCTCCCCTCTCGGTACGCCCCTCTCCTCTCTCGGTACGCCCCTCTCCCCTCTCGGTACGCCCCTCTCCCCTCTCGGTACGCCCCTCTCCCCCCTCGGTACGCCCCTCTCCCCTCTCGGTACGCTCCTCTCCGCTCTCGGTACGCCCCTCTCCCCCTCGGTACGCCCCTCTCCCCCCTCGGTACGCCCCTCTCCCCTCTCGGTACGCCCCTCTCCTCTCTCGGTACGCCCCTCTCCCCTCTCGGTACGCTCCTCTCCCCTCTCGGTACGCCCCTCTCCCCTCTCGGTACGCCCCTCTCCGCTCTCGGTACGCCCCTCTCCCCCCTCGGTACGCCCCTCTCCCCCCTCGGTACGCCCCTCTCCCCCCTCGGTACGCCCCTCTCCCCTCTCGGTACGCCCCTCTCCCCTCTCGGTACGCCCCTCTCCCCCCTCGGTACGCCCCTCTCCCCTCTCGGTACGCCCCTCTCCCCTCTCGGTACGCCCCTCCCCCCTCTCGGTACGCCCCTCTCCCCCCTCGGTACGCCCCTCTCCTCTCTCGGTACGCCCCTCTCCCCTCTCGGTACGCCCCTCTCCCCTCTCGGTACGCCCCTCTCCCCTCTCGGTACGCTCCTCTCCCCCCTCGGTACGCCCCTCTCCCCTCTCGGTACGCTCCTCTCCGCTCTCGGTACGCCCCTCTCCGCTCTCGGTACGCCCCTCTCCCCTCTCGGTACGCCCCTCTCCCCTCTCGGTACGCCCCTCTCCTCTCTCGGTACGCCCCTCTCCCCTCTCGGTACGCCCCTCTCCCCTCTCGGTACGCCCCTCTCCCCTCTCGGTACGCCCCTCTCCCCTCTCGGTACGCCCCTCTCCCCTCTCGGTACGCCCCTCTCCCCTCTCGGTACGCTCCTCTCCCCTCTCGGTACGCCCCTCTCCCCTCTCGGTACGCTCCTCTCCCCTCTCGGTACGCTCCTCTCCCCTCTCGGTACGCCCCTCTCCCCTCTCGGTACGCCCCTCTCCGCTCTCGGTACGCCCCTCTCCCCTCTCGGTACGCCCCTCTCCCCTCTCGGTACGCCCCTCTCCTCTCTCGGTACGCCCCTCTCCCCTCTCGGTACGCCCTCTCCCCCCTCGGTACGCCCCTCCCCCCTCGGTACGCCCCTCTCCTCTCTCGGTACGCCCCTCTCCCCTCTCGGTACGCCCCTCTCCCCCCTCGGTACGCCCCTCTCCCCTCTCGGTACGCTCCTCTCCCCTCTCGGTACGCCCCTCTCCCCCTCTCGGTACGCCCCTCTCCCCTCTCGGTACGCCCCTCTCCCCTCTCGGTACGCCCCTCTCCCCCCTCGGTACGCTCCTCTCCCCTCTCGGTACGCCCCTCTCCCCCCTCGGTACGCTCCTCTCCCCCCTCGGTACGCCCCTCTCCCCTCTCGGTACGCCCCTCTCCCCTCTCGGTACGCCCCTCTCCGCTCTCGGTACGTCCCTCTCCCCTCTCGGTACGCCCCTCTCCCCTCTCGGTACGCCCCTCTCCCCTCTCGGTACGCCCCTCTCCCCTCTCGGTACGCTCCTCTCCTCTCTCGGTACGCCCCTCTCCTCTCTCGGTACGCCCCTCTCCCCTCTCGGTACGCTCCTCTCCTCTCTCGGTACGCCCCTCTCCCCTCTCGGTACGCCCCTCTCCCCTCTCGGTACGCCCCTCTCCCCTCTCGGTACGCTCCTCTCCTCTCTCGGTACGCCCCTCTCCTCTCTCGGTACGCTCCTCTCCCCTCTCGGTACGCCCCTCTCCTCTCTCGGTACGCTCCTCTCCTCTCTCGGTACGCTCCTCTCCTCTCTCGGTACGCTCCTCTCCCCTCTCGGTACGCCCCTCTCCCCTCTCGGTACGCTCCTCTCCCCCTCTCGGTACGCCCCTCTCCCCTCTCGGTACGCTCCTCTCCTCTCTCGGTACGCCCCTCTCCCCTCTCGGTACGCCCCTCTCCTCTCTCGGTACGCCCCTCTCCCCTCTCGGTACGCTCCTCTCCCCTCTCGGTACGCCCCTCTCCTCTCTCGGTACGCCCCTCTCCCCTCTCGGTACGCTCCTCTCCCCCCTCGGTACGCCCCTCTCCCCCCTCGGTACGCTCCTCTCCTCTCTCGGTACGCCCCTCTCCCCTCTCGGTACGCCCCTCTCCTCTCTCGGTACGCCCCTCTCCCCTCTCGGTACGCCCCTCTCCCCCTCGGTACGCTCCTCTCCGCCCTCGGTACGCCCCTCTCCCCTCTCGGTACGCCCCTCTCCCCCCTCGGTACGCCCCTCTCCCCTCTCGGTACGCTCCTCTCCTCTCTCGGTACGCCCCTCTCCCCTCTCGGTACGCCCCTCTCCTCTCTCGGTACGCCCCTCTCCTCTCTCGGTACGCCCCTCTCCCCTCTCGGTACGCTCCTCTCCCCTCTCGGTACGCCCCTCTCCCCCCTCGGTACGCCCCTCTCCCCCCTCGGTACGCCCCTCTCCCCTCTCGGTACGCTCCTCTCCTCTCTCGGTACGCCCCTCTCCTCTCTCGGTACGCCCCTCTCCTCTCTCGGTACGCCCCTCTCCTCTCTCGGTACGCCCCTCTCCTCTCTCGGTACGCCCCTCTCCCTCTCTCGGTACGCCCCTCTCCTCTCTCGGTACGCCCCTCTCCCCTCTCGGTACGCTCCTCTCCTCTCTCGGTACGCTCCTCTCCCCCCTCGGTACGCCCCTCTCCCCCCTCGGTACGCCCCTCTCCCCTCTCGGTACGCCCCTCTCCCCCCTCGGTACGCTCCTCTCCCCTCTCGGTACGCCCCTCTCCCCTCTCGGTACGCTCCTCTCCCCTCTCGGTACGCCCCTCTCCCCTCTCGGTACGCCCCTCTCCCCTCTCGGTACGCCCCTCTCCCCCCTCGGTACGCCCCTCTCCCCTCTCGGTACGCCCCTCTCCCCCCTCGGTACGCTCCTCTCCCCTCTCGGTACGCCCCTCTCCCCTCTCGGTACGCCCCTCTCCCCCTCTCGGTACGCCCCTCTCCCCTCTCGGTACGCCCCTCTCCCCCCTCGGTACGCCCCTCTCCCCTCTCGGTACGCCCCTCTCCCCCCTCGGTACGCTCCTCTCCCCTCTCGGTACGCCCCTCTCCCCTCTCGGTACGCCCCTCTCCCCTCTCGGTACGCCCCTCTCCCCTCTCGGTACGCCCCTCTCCCCCCTCGGTACGCCCCTCTCCCCTCTCGGTACGCCCCTCTCCCCCCTCGGTACGCCCCTCTCCGCTCTCGGTACGCCCCTCTCCTCTCTCGGTACGCTCCTCTCCCCTCTCGGTACGCCCCTCTCCCCCCTCGGTACGCCCCTCTCCCCCCTCGGTACGCCCCTCTCCCCTCTCGGTACGCCCCTCTCCCCTCTCGGTACGCTTCTCTCCCCTCTCGGTACGTTCACCCCCGCCCTCGGTACGCCCCTCTCCCCCCTCGGTACGCCCCTCTCCCCCCTCGGTACGCCCCTCTCCCCTCTCGGTACGCCCCTCTCCTCTCTCGGTACGCTCCTCTCCCCTCTCGGTACGCCCCTCTCCCCTCTCGGTACGCCCCTCTCCTCTCTCGGTACGCTCCTCTCCCCCCTCGGTACGCCCCTCTCCCCTCTCGGTACGCCCCTCTCCTCTCTCGGTACGCTCCTCTCCCCCCTCGGTACGCCCCTCTCCCCTCTCGGTACGCCCCTCTCCTCTCTCGGTACGCTCCTCTCCCCTCTCGGTACGCTCCTCTCCCCTCTCGGTACGCCCCTCTCCCCTCTCGGTACGCCCCTCTCCTCTCTCGGTACGCTCCTCTCCTCTCTCGGTACGCCCCTCTCCCCTCTCGGTACGCCCCTCTCCCCTCTCGGTTCGCCCCTCTCCCCCCTCGGTACGCCCCTCTCCCCCCTCTCGGTACGCCCCTCTCCCCTCTCGGTTCGCCCCTCTCCCCCCTCGGTACGCCCCTCTCCCCCCTCTCGGTACGTTCACCCCCGCCCTCGGTACGCCCCTCTCCCCCCTCGGTACGCCCCTCTCCCCCTCGGTACGCCCCTCTCCCCTCTCGGTACGCCCCTCTCCTCTCTCGGTACGCCCCTCTCCCCTCTCGGTACGCTCCTCTCCCCTCTCGGTACGCCCCTCTCCCCTCTCGGTACGCCCCTCTCCCCTCTCGGTACGCCCCTCTCCTCTCTCGGTACGCCCCTCTCCCCTCTCGGTACGCCCCTCTCCCCTCTCGGTACGCCCCTCTCCCCTCTCGGTACGCCCCTCTCCCCTCTCGGTACGCCCCTCTCCCCTCTCGGTACGCCCCTCTCCGCTCTCGGTACGCCCCTCACCCCTCTCGGTACGCCCCTCTCCCCTCTCGGTACGCCTCTCTCCCCTCTCGGTACGCCTCTCTCCCCTCTCGGTACGCCCCTCACCCCTCTCGGTACGCCCCTCTCCCCTCTCGGTACGCTTCTCTCCCCTCTCGGTACGCCCCTCTCCCCCCTCGGTACGCTTCTCTCCCCTCTCGGTACGCTCCTCTCCGCTCTCGGTACGCCCCTCTCCTCTCTCGGTACGCTCCTCTCCCCCTCGGTACGCTCCTCTCCCCCCTCGGTACGCTCCTCTCCCCTCTCGATACGCCCCTCTCCCCCCTCGGTACGCCCCTCTCCCCCCTCGGTACGCCCCTCTCCCCTCTCGGTACGTCCCTCTCCCCTCTCGGTACGCTCCTCCCCCCTCTCGGTACGCCCCTCCCCCCTCTCGGTACGCCCCTCTCCCCCCTCGGTACGCCCCTCCCCCCTCTCGGTACGCCCCTCTCCCCCCTCGGTACGCTCCTCTCCCCTCTCGGTACGCCCCTCTCCCCCCTCGGTACGCTCCTCTCCCCCCTCGGTACGCCCCTCTCCCCTCTCGGTACGCCCCTCTCCCCTCTCGGTACGCCCCTCTCCGCTCTCGGTACGTCCCTCTCCCCTCTCGGTACGCCCCTCTCCCCTCTCGGTACGTCCCTCTCCCCTCTCGGTACGCCCCTCTCCCCTCTCGGTACGCCCCTCTCCCCTCTCGGTACGCTCCTCTCCTCTCTCGGTACGCCCCTCTCCCCTCTCGGTACGCCCCTCTCCTCTCTCGGTACGCTCCTCCCCCCTCTCGGTACGCTCCTCTCCCCTCTCGGTACGCTCCTCTCCCCCCTCGGTACGCCCCTCTCCCCCCTCGGTACGCTCCTCTCCTCTCTCGGTACGCTCCTCTCCCCCCTCGGTACGCCCCTCTCCTCTCTCGGTACGCCCCTCTCCCCTCTCGGTACGCTCCTCTCCCCCCTCGGTACGCCCCTCTCCCCCCTCGGTACGCTCCTCTCCTCTCTCGGTACGCCCCTCTCCCCTCTCGGTACGCCCCTCTCCTCTCTCGGTACGCCCCTCTCCCCTCTCGGTACGCCCCTCTCCCCCCTCGGTACGCCCCTCTCCCCCCTCGGTACGCTCCTCTCCTCTCTCGGTACGCCCCTCTCCCCTCTCGGTACGCCCCTCTCCTCTCTCGGTACGCCCCTCTCCTCTCTCGGTACGCCCCTCTCCCCTCTCGGTACGCTCCTCCCCCCTCTCGGTACGCCCCTCTCCCCCCTCGGTACGCCCCTCTCCCCCCTCGGTACGCCCCTCTCCCCTCTCGGTACGCTCCTCTCCTCTCTCGGTACGCCCCTCTCCTCTCTCGGTACGCTCCTCTCCTCTCTCGGTACGCCCCTCTCCTCTCTCGGTACGCCCCTCTCCCCTCTCGGTACGCCCCTCTCCTCTCTCGGTACGCTCCTCTCCTCTCTCGGTACGCTCCTCTCCTCTCTCGGTACGCCCCTCTCCCCTCTCGGTACGCTCCTCTCCTCTCTCGGTACGCTCCTCTCCTCCCTCGGTACGCCCCTCTCCCCTCTCGGTACGCCCCTCTCCCCTCTCGGTACGCTCCTCTCCCCTCTCGGTACGCTCCTCTCCTCTCTCGGTACGCTCCTCTCCTCCCTCGGTACGCCCCTCTCCCCTCTCGGTACGCCCCTCTCCCCTCTCGGTACGCTCCTCTCCCCTCTCGGTACGCTCCTCTCCTCTCTCGGTACTCTCCTCTCCTCTCTCGGTACGCCCCTCTCCCCTCTCGGTACGCCCCTCCCCCCTCTCGGTACGCCCCTCTCCCCTCTCGGTACGCCCCTCTCCCCTCTCGGTACGCCCCTCTCCCCTCTCGGTACGCCCCTCTCCTCTCTCGGTACGCCCCTCTCCTCTCTCGGTACGCTCCTCCCCCCTCTCGGTACGCTCCTCTCCCCTCTCGGTACGCCCCTCCCCCCTCTCGGTACGCCCCTCTCCCCTCTCGGTACGCCCCTCCCCCCTCTCGGTACGCCCCTCTCCCCTCTCGGTACGCCCCTCTCCCCTCTCGGTACGCTCCTCTCCTCTCTCGGTACGCTCCTCTCCTCTCTCGGTACGCTCCTCTCCTCCCTCGGTACGCCCCTCCCCCCTCTCGGTACGCCCCTCTCCCCCCTCGGTACGCCCCTCTCCCCCTCGGTACGTCCCTCTCCCCTCTCGGTACGCTCCTCTCCCCTCTCGGTACGCCCCTCTCCCCTCTCGGTACGCCCCTCTCCCCCTCGGTACGCCCCTCTCCCCCCTCGGTACGCCCCTCTCCCCCCTCGGTACGCTCCTCTCCCCTCTCGGTACGCTCCTCTCCCCTCTCGGTACGCCCCTCTCCCCCCTCGGTACGTCCCTCTCCCCTCTCGGTACGCTCCTCTCCCCTCTCGGTACGCCCCTCTCCCCTCTCGGTACGCCCCTCTCCCCTCTCGGTACGCCCCTCTCCCCTCTCGGTACGCCCCTCTCCCCTCTCGGTACGCCCCTCTCCTCTCTCGGTACGCCCCTCTCCCCTCTCGGTACGCCCCTCTCCCCTCTCGGTACGCCCCTCTCCCCTCTCGGTACGCCCCTCTCCCCCCTCGGTACGCCCCTCTCCCCTCTCGGTACGCCCCTCTCCCCTCTCGGTACGCCCCTCTCCCCTCTCGGTACGCCCCTCTCCCCTCTCGGTACGCCCCTCTCCCCCCTCGGTACGCCCCTCTCCCCCCTCGGTACGCCCCTCTCCTCTCTCGGTACGCCCCTCTCCCCTCTCGGTACGCTCCTCTCCCCTCTCGGTACGCCCCTCTCCCCCCTCGGTGCGCTCCTCTCCTCTCTCGGTACGCCCCTCTCCCCTCTCGGTACGCCCCTCTCCCCTCTCGGTACGCCCCTCCCCCCTCTCGGTACGCCCCTCTCCTCTCTCGGTACGCCCCTCCCCCCTCTCGGTACGCCCCTCTCCTCTCTCGGTACGCCCCTCTCCGCTCTCGGTACGCCCCTCTCCCCTCTCGGTACGCTCCTCTCCCCTCTCGGTACGCCCCTCTCCCCCTCGGTGCGCTCCTCTCCTCTCTCGGTACGCCCCTCTCCCCTCTCGGTACGCCCCTCTCCCCTCTCGGTACGCCCCTCTCCCCTCTCGGTACGCCCCTCTCCCCTCTCGGTACGCCCCTCCCCCCTCTCGGTACGCCCCTTCCCCCTCTCGGTACGCCCCTCTCCTCTCTCGGTACGCCCCTCTCCTCTCTCGGTACGCCCCTCTCCCCTCTCGGTACGCCCCTCTCCCCTCTCGGTACGCCCCTCTCCCCTCTCGGTACGCCCCTCTCCTCTCTCGGTACGCCCCTCTCCTCTCTCGGTACGTCCCTCTCCCCTCTCGGTACGCCCCTCTCCTCTCTCGGTACGCCCCTCTCCTCTCTCGGTACGCCCCTCTCCCCTCTCGGTACGCCCCTCTCCCCTCTCGGTACGCCCCTCTCCCCTCTCGGTACGCCCCTCTCCCCTCTCGGTACGCTCCTCTCCCCTCTCGGTACGCCCCTCCCCCCTCTCGGTACGCCCCTCCCCCCTCTCGGTACGCCCCTCTCCCCTCTCGGTGCGCCCCTCTCCTCTCTCGGTACGCCCCTCTCCCCTCTCGGTGCGCTCCTCTCCCCTCTCGGTGCGCCCCTCTCCCCTCTCGGTACGCCCCTCTCCCCTCTCGGTACGCCCCTCTCCCCTCTCGGTACGCCCCTCTCCCCCCTCGGTACGCCCCTCTCCGCTCTCGGTACGCTCCTCTCCCCTCTCGGTACGCCCCTCTCCTCTCTCGGTACGCCCCTCTCCCCTCTCGGTACGCTCCTCTCCCCTCTCGGTACGCCCCTCTCCCCCCTCGGTACGCCCCTCTCCCCCCTCGGTACGCCCCTCTCCCCCCTCGGTACGCTCCTCTCCCCTCTCGGTACGCCCCTCTCCTCTCTCGGTACGCCCCTCTCCTCTCGGTACGCCCCTCTCCCCCCTCGGTACGCTCCTCTCCCCTCTCGGTACGCCCCTCTCCCCCCTCGGTACGCTCCTCTCCCCCCTCGGTACGCTCCTCTCCCCTCTCGGTACGCTCCTCTCCCCCCTCGGTACGCCCCTCTCCCCTCTCGGTACGCCCCTCTCCCCCCTCGATACGTTCACCCCCGCCCTCGGTACGTTCACCCCCGCCCTCGGTACGTTCACCCCCGCCCTCGGTACGCCCCTCTCCCCCCTCGGTACGTTCACCCCCGCCCTCGGTACGCCCCTCTCCCCCCTCGGTACGCCCCTCTCCCCCCTCGGTACGCCCCTCTCCTCTCTCGGTACGCCCCTCTCCCCCCTCGGTACGCTCCTCTCCTCTCTCGGTACGCCCCTCTCCTCTCTCGGTACGCCCCTCTCCTCTCTCGGTACGCTCCTCTCCCCCCTCGGTACGCCCCTCTCCCCTCTCGGTACGCCCCTCTCCCCTCTCGGTACGCTCCTCTCCCCTCTCGGTACGCCCCTCTCCCCTCTCGGTACGTCCCTCTCCCCTCTCGGTACGCCCCTCTCCTCTCTCGGTACGCCCCTCTCCTCTCTCGGTACGCTCCTCTCCTCTCTCGGTACGCCCCTCTCCTCTCTCGGTACGCCCCTCTCCCCCCTCGGTACGTCCCTCTCCTCTCTCGGTACGCCCCTCTCCGCTCTCGGTACGCCCCTCTCCCCTCTCGGTACGCCCCTCTCCCCTCTCGGTACGCTCCTCTCCGCTCTCGGTACGCCCCTCCCCCCCCTCGGTACGCTCCTCTCCTCTCTCGGTACGCCCCTTTCCCCTCTCGGTACGCCCCTTTCCTCTCTCGGTACGCCCCTCCCCCCCCCTCGGTACGCTCCTTTCCTCTCTCGGTACGCCCCTCTCCCCCCTCGGTACGCCCCTTTCCCCTCTCGGA